>NC_079203.1:28454492-28659492 GCF_026745355.1 Beta vulgaris subsp. vulgaris
TCACCTCAGCGACTCTTATGATGGACGTATCCTTTTTAGTCAAGCTAAGGACTTAAAACAAGCGCTACACGGGAGGCAACCCGTTTCTTTTCTTCCCTTTTTTTTTTTTTTTTTCTTTTCTTTGTTAGTTAGACTTTTAATTTATCAGTTAACCATGAGAGCTCCATTCGGATATCTGAGTTTTATTGAAAAGTTGAGTGAAATGAGTGGTTTGGAAAAGAAAGAGTGAGAAAACAGAAGGTTAGGTGCTCCCGCACAATTCTAATTTTTTTTGTAATTTTAGTTTGGTGCGCCCGCACATCTCGTAGGTGCGCCCACACCTTTCTCTATAACATTTTTCAGAAAAAAAAAAACAGAAGACTTTGGTGCGCCCGCACCTCCTCAAGGTGCGCCCGCACCAAGAAAACGATTTTCGAAAAAAAAACTATGGTGCGCCCGCACCAAATCCTCCGGAGTTTTTGTAAAAAAACAGAAGACTTTGGTGCGCCCGCACCTCGTATAGGTGTGCCCACACCAAACCCATCCAGAAATTATTTATGCGACTAGTGCGCCCGCACCGTCTCCTGCGAAATTTTTTAGAAAAAAACATAAGGTTGGTGCGCCCGCACCTCTTCCTGGTGCGCCCGCACCAAATGATTTCTGAATTTTTTTTTACGATTCGTGCGCCCGCACCTGAAGGAGGTGCGCCCGCACCAACCGGCTGGGCAAAAAAATCGCATGTTTTAAAATTTCGGCCCTCCTCCTATTTCTCCTCAATTTTCGAAACTCTCACTCACTCACTTTCTCTCTCTTCTCCTCTCTAGATCCGGCCACCACGACACTTTTCCGGCGACTTCGACGACTTTAATCACCGGAATCTTCATCATCTTCTCTCTACACATTCAAGAGCACAAAAATTGGGGTTTTGCAAGGATTTATTTCTAGGGTTTCAAAATTGGGGATTTTCATCTCCATGTTGGTAACTCTCTTCTAATCTTGCTTTTTCATCAATAATCTAGTAATTGGATTCTAGTGTGTTTTCTTTTAGATTGCATGCTTGTTTTCCTTAATTTTTTGATTATTCATGAACTTTGGCTCATTTGTGTTTGATGTGTGGTGAACAAGTGTTTCATGTTGTTTGTGGTATTTCAATTTCTGATTTTTTGAAACTACATTGCATGAATTTCTAGTGTTGTTGATTCTTGTGCACAATTGTGGTTTTTGGTGAAATTGTCTTGAAAGTCTCTTTAGTGGTGATACTCTTGATTGTTAGCAACTTGGTTGCTACTAATTGTGGTTGGCTAGCTGGTAGATCTTAGGAGTTAGTTTTTGATTTTTCTTTTTGTGTGTTTCTTTGTGTGTTTGATTTTTCTTTTTGGTGTTTCTTTTGTGGAAGAGTCCGCTTTGTGGTTGTGTCATTGCAGCAGATCATCACTTCTCCTTCCCTTTTGCAAAACAAAAATTCTTTTACCACCATGGGAAGAAGTAGTGGTGAAGGCTCATCTAGGTCTAAGAGAGCAAAGACCGGGTCCTCTTCACAAGGACCCTCGTCTAGCTCTAATCCCCCTCCCCTCTATGCTGTAAATTTCCCAATGCCGCTCATAAACAAATTTTTCAACAACTTTCTGAGCGCAACGTTTCGTCCACAAAGTTCTATGACTACACTACCTGCAACTACCTTAACATCGAATCGATGATAAGGGAGATGGCAGTAATGTCGGGTTATCGGACTTCTTGACGTCCATGAACCTACTTATGATCAACTCACTCTCGAATTCTTGAGTACGTTGAACATAAGTAAGGAGCGGGCACGGTGCTCTAACTATTCAATTTCGTATGTTTAATCAAGCTAGAGCACTCTCTTGACGAATTCTGTGAGGCATTGGGATGGATCTCGAGCTCCCTGTGACCCCTTTGGGCACCATCTGGCAGGGATACAATGAGCAAGAATGGTGGGCAAAGATCACCAACGGCACGACTCCGTTTCGGACGAATCGTCCAAAGCGTCGGAGATCATCCATCTTGCTCTCCGTTACTTCCATAGGATGTTGGTTTACACCATCTTTCCTAAACAGGAAGTGGCAGTTGAGGAAGGACGAGTGCTGGTTCTTTGGTTGGCCACTGACGGGGCCCACCATAGAGCCCGATTAACTTTGCTGCGCTCCTCCTTCAACCGACTGCAGGAGATTCGGGGGGCACTACGGTGACTGGGGAGATCCTTTGTGGTGGAATGGTCACCCGCTAGCGTCCTACCTCGAGTTGGACGATGACCTGGCTCGCTTGGAAGCTAGCGTGCCTACTGTTGGTCAGTCCAACAGATTGGATGGTGCAGTCTGCAGCAGATGAAATTTCTGCGCATTATAAGAAGGAAAACTGCATCTGGCTTGTGGGGGGCGACCTTACTGTTTTATAGGGCCCGACTGTTCTGGGACCTCCCCGCTAACTGTGAAAACCGTTGGCGGGTTCCCCCTCCCATGACACCCACGGGCTATCCCTG
The DNA here is from genome assembly GCF_026745355.1 of Beta vulgaris subsp. vulgaris. Lineage (NCBI taxonomy): Eukaryota > Viridiplantae > Streptophyta > Magnoliopsida > Caryophyllales > Amaranthaceae > Beta > Beta vulgaris. The sequence continues at coordinate 28,456,969 of NC_079203.1, forward strand.
AGCCCATCCTACGGAGCGCATTCCACGCGTTCCGAGAGGTCCGAGGCCCGACCACCGCATTCCTGAGAGTGAGGTGGCCGAAGCTTCCTCCTCTCAATCCTTCGACATGGGCTCCGTCATGGCGGCCATAGCCCAGATGCAGGCCTCTCAGGAGGCCAATCACCGTGCGGTTACTGCTACTCTTGCCGGTATCCGCACCGACCTCGACCATGTGTCTAGGGTGGCTTGGCGCACTCACCTCGCCAATGTCCATCCGGACATGAGCCTCCCTTCCCTAACCATCCCCACTATCCTCCTTCTTTCGACCCTCAGAAGGGCCGTTTGAGGAGCCTTCTTTCCGTCCTTACCCCCACTACCCATCCTACTATCCTGATGGGTACTCTGGTGGGTATTTCCCTCCTTACCCCCCTCCCGATGGGGGTAATGGTGGGAACTATTAGGAGCTTTTCATAACCCCCTCCCTCTCCCTCCTTTTGCAACTCCGAGCGCGGAGTTTTGCTTAAGCTTGGGGGACTTGCATGTATGTCTATATCTTTGGGAGTTTTGGGGTCATGATGGTTAGAATTAGGGGTCTCATTGGTTTTCGGTATCAGTTGGTGATTGTTCCTGTCGTTGGTTTTGATTTCCCCCACCCCTGCTGACTTCTCTTCACCTGTATAGCTTTGCTTTGGTAGTTTTGTTTTGCTTTTGCTTTGCATATTTTTATAAAAAAAAAAACATTTTCCTCTTTTATTCTTTTTCTTTTTCTGCATTTAGGATAGCTTGGTTGCATGCATGATTTGTGGCTAAAGTGTTCATGACTTGATTGGAAGACCTTCCTTATATTAGACTTGATGATTTTGGAAGCCCTGTTGTGACTTTAAGCGTCTCTTGAAACGATAACTTTTGGTAGAGTCTCTTTGAAATTAGGCGAGTTGGATGAATGGATTGCCTTGCCCCTTGTGCGATGAATCCCGAAGGAGGGCCAAGAACCTCGTAAGACTCACTCACAACCCTCACCATTGATCGCCTAACTTGTGACTTGCATTTTAGCTCCCCAAGATTACATAAGAACGAGCCTCTAGGAGAATGATTTAGGGCGTTTCTTTTGCTAGTAATAGGAGCTACAAAACCAAAAGCTTGAATACCTGCATAATATTCGCTTCTCAACCCATCTGAGCCTTTCTATCCTATTTTTGCTTAACCCACATAATGAGTCATGGCCAAACTTTCCCCAAAGTGGAGTGCATGTGTAGTTTGTGTTGAGTTAAGTTGTTTTGATATTAAGTCTTGGTTGAAAGTGAGTTAATGTGCTTGTATGATAGCAAAAGTTGAAAAAAAATTTGTGAAAAAGAAAGACAAAAGAAATAAAAGAAAGAAAGTTCTTATTGTTTGATTTGGTTTATTATTGAAAATGAAAAGAAAGAAAGATCAAATTGATGAGAAAAATGAAAAAGTTCACAAAGTGAAAAAGAAACAAGTGAAATTCAAGGTTATGTGTGAGATTTCTTTAATTGAGAATATGTTAGGACTAGCTTGGGGAGTATTTACCCCTAGTTTGTACTCCACTTACCCTTTTTGCACCACATTCCTAGAATATAATCCACACCCCTAACCTAGCCCCGTTACAACCTTAACAAAGTCCCTTTTGACTTCTAGATTGGACTTGATCTATTTAGTAGTGGCGGGCGAGATTTTGTGCAAGTCATGATGAGGGTCATCAAAACGTGGTAGAGGCGAGCAATTATGGTTGAGCATCCCTAGGGAGGAGTCAAACTTGGGTCTTGGAAGTGGAGAAGAGTGAGAAATCATTCTTGGAAAGCTTTCTTTCAAAAAGACTCGGTTGATCGGTGGATTGAGACCTTAGAGTCACTCTTGTGCTTCCTAATCATCTTCCCTCTTGTGTTTGGTTGGTCTCCTAAATCTTGCTATGAACTCATTTAGCTTGCATGTCATGCTTGTAACCTTGCATTTAGAGCATATAGGTTAGTTTGTTGCATGTTTCCCTCTTCTTTTATTCTCCTTTTCTTCTTCTTTCCTTCATTATCACTCTTGGTTTACTTGAGGACAAGCAAAATGCTAAGCTTGGGGAGTTTGATAAGTGCGTTCTAACGCACTTTATGACTTTCTTTTGGCTTGTTTTGGCTCCCTTTTTCCCCTTTTCTTCCCTCTTTCTCCTCACTTTTCCCTTCTATTTCATTCACTTGATCATACTTGATCATAGTGACATTTTGCTAGATTTTCGATCTATTTTGATCGAATTTCTAGCACATATGCTTTCACCATGTTTGCTCGTGTTTCTATTGCAGGTATGACCCTTTTCGGGGCCGAGAATGCAGACATGGCAAAGGGAACGAGCTAGAGGATGAGAGTAGCCTGAGGTGCGCTTGGTAGCCCGCACACGATGGTGCGCCCGCACACGCTACTGGTGCGCCCGCACCATCGACCAGTTTTGGAGCACAAAACAGACGACATTGGTGCGCCCGCACCAAGCACAAGGTGCGCCCGAACCAAGCACAACGTGCGCCCGCACCTGCGTCTGGTGCGCCCGCACCAACTACATGTGCGCCAGCACATTTTGACGGAGGAATTGAGACTGAGGCAGAAGACATAGGTGCGCCCGCACCTGACATGTGTGGCCCGCACCTAATCTGGTGCGCCCGCACCTGTTCATGTGCGCCGCACCATCTATGGAGCACTTTTCACAAAAGACAGAAGACTCAGGTACGCCCGCACCTGAGCATGGTGCGCCCGCACCTAAGCATGGTGCGCCCGCACCTCCTTTTGGTGCGCCCGCACCGTGCGTTTCGGAATTTAAACTTCGTTCATTAAACCCTTTTTCTCTTTTAGTTTTAGACTTACGCTTTCATTCTAGTTTTCAGAGAATATTTTAGGGTTTTGTATTAGAGAGAAAAACACTTTAGTTTCCATTGATAATTGAATTAGTGATCATAGTTTGTGATTCGATTGACATTCAAGGTACTTTTCATGCAATTCAATTCAAAGTTTTAGTTTTTATTTCATCTTTCCGTCTTTGTTCTTGCTTTTGATTATTCTAGATCTTTATTCTCTTAGTCCCATAATTGTGATTTACATTAGTTTTTTTAATCATTACTTAATCATGTTTAGCCTTAGATTAGTCATAGATTCATTGTTTAATTGCTTTAACTCCATGATTAGTGAGTAGTTTCATAATCTAGGGTTAGGGTGAAAGTATGAATTAGGGTTTTAAATATGATGTTGATGTGATTGTGATGTATGGAGAAGCTTATGCATTGATCTTGGTGTTTTGAGACCTTAGGATAGATATTGATCACATTTATACTTTGGTATTTTGATTTCAAATGTTCTTAAATCGGATTTTGAACTCTTTTATCATCCCCAAGAATCAACTTAATTTCTATACCAAGATATAGGATGGAAATTAAGGGGATCCTTCATTAGGGGTTTTCTAAACTTATTGAATCTCTTAATCAATTAACTAAAGACCATTCGAGAGAGGATTTAGTTGATAGATTAAGCGATTACTCTTGAGGACCATTCGAGAGAGGACTCGAGTATTTTAGAGGAGAACTAAACCTTGCATAGTCATCTTTGTTGCTTCACAATCGCATTAACAATCATCATCCGTTCTTATTCATACTAGTAATCTTAACTCTAGTGTCTTTTATTTGATATTTAAACTCGTAATATTTGCTTGTTCTAGTTGTTAGTTAGTCTTAATTGTTACCAAACATCTTTCAAACCCCCAAATACCTTTCAATTAGGTAGTCTGGACTTGATAGACTTTAATCAATCCCATTTTCCCTGTGGATCGACCCTTGACTTGCCCTTACTATTCTCTTAGTAATTGCTTGTTAGGATTATAAATATTGTTTGGAAAGGGGTTCTTAGTGCCCTAACGACACACTAAAAACCTCTTATCACATGTCGATTTCGATTATTCCAAGGTTTGATTACCTATAAAGAAACCTTTTGAATTCCCGGTAGAAAGGGATTTTGCTAACGAAAAGGCTTGATTATCTTCATGCATAAGCATACTAGATGACCTAGTAGAAAAGATTGAAAAATCATCACAAACCTCCCTTTTTCTTTTGTATGAGATTCATAGTTGCATTACTTATAGATTCCTTGTTCGTAGACGAAGCGGATTTAGAATTGTCTTTCATTCCAAGGCATAACTTGTACCCATTAGCTTCATATTCGCCTGGAGTTCCCTCCCTGAAATATAGCCATCCCTACCCCCTCATGTCAATCCCACGAGCCTCTTATCCATTCTCATTCAATCACGGCGGGGGAACAAGTCAAAATAGAAAAACTGACATTGGGTTTAGGGATAATCAGTTATGCAATCGATCGGATCATATAGATATCCCTTCAACACAACATAGGTCGTCGAAAGGATCTCAGAGACCCACCATATTAAAAAATAATCGAGTGGCCTATAAGATAGTGTTTTTGTGTCTGCTCCTTTTTTCTGGAATCACATCTTCCCTTGATATTTCTTATACTCAATAAGTTATTTAATATTATTCTCCAGGACGCTGATATCATGTGGTTCAGAGATCCATTTTCAAACTTCTATCCTGATGCTGATTTTCATATTGCATGTAACCATTTCTCAAGTGACTCATTTACTATACACAATAGGCCTAATGGAGGTTTTAATTATGTCAAATCAAACAACCGGTCCATTGAGTTCGACAAGTTTTGGTACTCATCACAAGAACAATATCATGGATACCATGATCAGGATGTCTTAAATCGTATTAAAAATAATTCATTCATCTCGAAGATCGGGCAGGAGATGAGATTTTTAGATACTACTTACTTCGGCGGATTTGTGAACCTAGCAAAGATTTGAATCTTGTTTGTACCATGCATGCCAATTGTTGTTATGGTATCAATAGCAAGATCCATGACCTTAAAATTTTACTTCAAGACTGGAGAAGATTTAGGTGTTTGCCTCTGAGTTTAAAGCACTCGCAAGGGTATTCCTGGAGGGTTCCCAACAACTGCAGGTAACATGCCCATCTTAAGACCATACTATATATTGATTAATTGATATTGCCTTTATTTCAGATGCAACATTTCTTTTTCTTGGATGTTTTGAATTAGTTGCAACATACTTCTTTTCACTATGGTATAAGTTTAGGGGGTGTCAAGGATGAAGCAGTAACATCATGACAGTGATATAAGTTAAATTTGTAATTAGAGAAGAAGAGCGATAGGTATTCTTGGATTAATGTGCTAAACAGTTGTTGGATGTTTAGTTTTTTGTTGAATTAGGTAACCTTTTTCAGTGTTTGGCACCGAAATTTTTGTGACTTAACGATAAATTGAGTTAACCCATTTCCTTTTTGAGTTTTAAGTGTAGTATTTAAGATCGAAAACTTGAATTTTACATATTTGAGTAAGAATTTAAATTTTTTAATTTGTAATTTTTCAAATAACATTTGATATAAGGGAAATTCAATAATTCTCTAGCATACACTAGTAGAAAAACGACAATTTGCGTCCCCTGATGTGCGTCGCACTTAAACGGAAATGACGCAAAAACCCTATTTGCGTCGCACATGAAGAAGAGTGCGACGCACATCTAAGCTATCTGCGTCGCATCGTATTTGTGTGCGTTGCAAAAGACCAAATTGCGTCGGACCACATGGCCCATCCGACGCAGATTTTGGCCCATCCAAATATATAACCTAAAAAGTAACCGCGCCTCTTCATTTTCCCCTCTCTCCCTCGCGCCTCTCTCCTCACAGTCTCTCAAACCCTAAGATTCCCCTCTCTCTCTCGCGCCTCTCTCCTCACCGTCTCTCAAACCCTCAAACTCTCTCTCTCTCCTCAAACTCTCTCTCTCTCCGGCCACTTCTTTACAGTCGACGAACTCAGTCAGAACTACGAATGCGTTCATCGTTCGTTTCAGATAACTCGTTTACATCTCGTTCACCATTTCTCTCTCCGACGGTTCGTTCACCATCTCATGCACCGACGGTTTGTTCTTTCTTTTTCGTTTCATTTCGTCACTAGTTTTCGAGAATCGGCGCGCACAACCTCTCTCTCTCCGACGCAGGAACGCAACCTCTCCGGCGAAGTTTTTGATGTGAAGTTCAACGAAAAACTCCTCGACATCTTTGTTCATCTCTAGATCTGCTCCATCATCGTTCAAAGAAACGCTGACATCCATGGCGAAGCGAAATACGAATGGTTAGGGTTCTGATTTCAATTCTTTCTCGATTTTTGTAAAAATAATAAGTCTCTACTAATTTCGTTTCGTCATAATCATAGTCGATGAATTACATCAGTTTAGTGCTCATCTTGAATTAGGATTTTGATTTTTTTTTATCTTTTCTCATTTCAGAGATTTCGGTATTTTGCTCGAGTATGAGACACGAGCAGCAATTGATAGCCCAAACAGGAAGAAGATATCAGATTATTTGTTGATTTCACAAATAATCTGCTCGAGTATTGTTGTAATTGTGCTCGAGTATCTCTAGATCTGCTCCATCTTCTGTATTGTTGTAATTTTCTTTTTTAATTTTCAGTAATTTTCTCATCTTAAGTTTCTGTAAATCATGTATTGTTTTTAGTTTTTTTTCTGTAAACGGATGATTTGGATTTTAGTTTGGACACAACACAGATGAATTTTTGCAATACTATTAAGATTTTCATTCTGTTTTAGATCTGATGTTTGAAGGATGCAAAAATATTTTCTTTTTAATAAAAAAGACCTGATTTGCGTCGCACCTAATCACGGATGCGACGCAAATTCATTTTTTTTAAGCAAAAAATACCTGATTTGCGTCGCTCCGAGTGATTCATGCGACGCAAATCACTTAAAAATGGCTGCTGGGTTAGAAATGGGGGGCTGGCAAGATCCACTTGCGTCGTACAGTATACAGGTGCGACGCAAATAGCCCACCCATTTGCGTCGTTTCTTGTCCGACGCAGATAGTTTCCTAGTCATTTGCGTCGAGGGCTTTGGCGTCGCACCTGAGTCCGACGCAAATGGGCGCCTCACATCCGACGCAAATCGCCTTTTATGTACTAGTGATAACATGAAAATTAGCAAATCATGATTGTATGATTGTGTGCTGGTAAAATGTTTTCCATCGACGGAGTAGCATTCACAAGCATGCTGCAATCATGATAGCGCACGGGCCAACAACTAGTTTATAAAAAAAATTAAATGCTTCTCAAATCCCTAACTAATTTAAAATCCCACTACCTTTCCAAAAAAAAAATTAAAACCCCACTAACTATTCAGTTTCTCAATCCTTCACTTACGACTTACAATGAGCAACTTCACTTTGTTACAAATTTCACCGTACTTGTTGTCGGCAACACCACTATTCTCACCGGCGTCAAGACCACCATTGTTACAGGCAACTAAATATAGGTATGTGACTCTTTTATTTCTTATCTTTAAAGTGTTCAAATTTATTCCCTTTGTCATTGAGCTTTACACCCTCTTCATTTTCCAACGGTATGTATATGCAGAAGAATAATATGAACTCTCATAAATCTTGTGAGATAAGTTCACTAATAGAATTGTTTTCTGACAGGACATGTATATTCACATTTATTGTCTCATTTTCTCCTAAATGTAGGCCTATGTTACTCAAACTCTGATACAAGTGTCCAGTGAAAATTTCACATGATTTTGGCGTAAAATAAGTCCATACCCATGTCGGAATGTCCACAGCAGTATTTGAGGTAAATTGAAGAGTTTGAGTAATGTAGATGTAGACTACATCATTTAGATTGATTTTTGTAGATCATGTTAGATCATTTTTGTAGTATCAACTTGCAATCTACATTTTCCAAGGTGTAAAGGGTTGCATAAGATTAACTTGCAGATTTTATTTCATTATTTGAGTGTGGATTTTATATCTGAATGATCTTGCAACAACTATGATAAAAAGAGTTCTGAAAATTAAGCATTGTTTAAAGTAGATTTCCTCAACAAAGCAAGCAATAAAAGCATTGCTAGCTAATGTTTTACTACAAATTCATGACATCTGCATTTGTTTCCTTTTAATTTGTGCATGATTAATTATAAAGTTTAATTACTTTTCAAGTTTTTCACTAGGGGAAAAAAAAGGAAGGGCTGCGCAGGAAGGGCTGCGCTTTTCCTATAAGCGCAGCCCTACCAGTGAAGGGCTACGCTTTTCTTCAAAAGCGCATCCCTACATAACAGAAGGGCTGCGCTTTTGACAAAAAGCGCAGCCCTTCACTTAGCAGGGCTGCGCTTATAGAAAGGCGCAACCCTTCTTACATTCAGAAAAGCTGTGCTTTTTCTACAAGAGCAACCCTACTAAGTGAAGGGATGCGCTTGTAGAAAAAGCGCAGCCCTTCTGACTTAGTAGGGTTGCGCTTGTAGAAAAAGCGCAGCCCTTCTGTCATGTAGGGCTGCGCTTTTTTTTACTAGCGCAGCCCTTCGTTAATTATTTTTTTGAGTGAAATTTAGTGCGCGCATGTACAGTATCCAGAGCAATTTCGAGTGCACCACCATTTTTTGCGACCTAATTCAAGTGCACCACCACCACCACCACTGCACATTGGCGCTTATTCGAGTGCACCACTACCACCATCACTACATTGCGCGATGTAATTCGAGTGCACCACCACTACCGCCCACCACAATTTCGAGTACAGTGGGTTTGCGCGACCTAATTCGACTGGTCCGCCACCACCTTGAGGACTGTTCCAAGTATCTCTTTTCTCTTCATTGCTCGTTGTTGGTGTTAAGAGGTAACTAGTTTAACATGTAGACAAAGTTGATAATTTATTGATGTACATATGTATTTTTTATAATTGTATATATATTTATTGATATGAGATTGTATGAAAACGCAATGTGATTTAGCTATAATAAATCTACAAGTTGTTTGAATCATCATCATATAGCCTAGATACCCGTTCAAGACTTACTCATTAGGAGTAAGTCTTGAATAGTCCCCGGTTTGGGACTGTTCTTGGACGTTTGATCTCACTTAGGTGGTGAATGTGTGTCTTCTTTTCAATTTTGAGGAAAATCTTGGCTTATCGTTTCTCTACATTGTTCTCTGGGTACATATGTAGATAAGCAATTATCTACATTGTTACTTGGAGAACTGTAGGGAAATGCTGCCGGATTTTCCTTAGAATTGAAAAGTTGGCATATATTCACTAGTGAGATTAGACGTCCAAGGATGGGTTAGGTTGGAGTGATAAGGACCTTTGACTGCATGCATACAATTGAACATGTCATATCTTAGCTTGTTGTATACGTGTGTGATTTGAATATGTGAGTGTATGTACTTTAATAATGATTGATGCATTATAATGAATGTTGTGTTTAATTATTAGAGGTGGTCTTCTTGAATGAGATGGATCGTACTTGGATGTATGGTAGTCGTGAATCGATTGAGTTTGTGAATGGGGTCTCGGAATTCTGTAGAAGTGCATTAGAATATCAAACATCCTCTGGAGCAGTCGACTTTTATTGTCCTTGTTTGGATTGTAGAAATGTGAGCAAGGTTAGTAGTATACATGTGGTTAGGGAGCATGTCTTTCGCCGTGGGTTTAGGCCTCAATACCACGTATGGTTTGGCATGGTGAGCAGGGGAGGTATATGGGAAGCTCTGGAGTAAAGAATGATGTATGTGAAGAAAAAAGAAGGATGATGATGAGTTAGGGATGAGAATTTGGATGATGAATTTGGAGATGAGATAGGGATCGGGTAGACGAGATGATACACGAGGTTGAAGATCAGTCGTGTAGACGACCTCGTATTTTTGAGTCTATGTCTCAGGCTGCTGAAAAGCCGTTGTATCCAGGTTGTACAAAGTACACCAAACTTTCCGCGGTGGTAACACTGTTTAAACATTAAGTCGAACGCTGGTTGGACGGACTCTAGTTTCAATCGTTGTTGGAAGTTTTAGCTGAGATGCTCCCTGATGGAAATGAACTTCCAAAGTCGTACTATTATGCGAAGCTAAATGTGTCCTTTGGTTTAGAGTACGAGCGGATACATGCTTGTCCTAACGATTGTGTGCTTTATCGTAATGAGTATGAACATTTACATGAGTGTCCACGTTGTGGATTGTCGAGGTACAAGCGTGAAGGAGCTGGAGGTAGTGAAGGACCACCAGCCAAGGTGTTGTGGTATCTCCCATAATACCTAGATTTAAGCGCATGTTCTCAATGAAAGGAGATGCGAAGAATTTGAGGTGGCATGCAGATCGTAGGAAGAAAGACGGTCTGCTCAAGCATCCGGCTGATTCGCCTGAGTGGAAAACTATCAAGGGTGCATAAGTCATTTGGTAATGAGGATAGGAATCTGAGGCTTGGATTATGTACGGATGGCATGAACCCTTTTGGCAATCTCAGCTCGCAGCATAGTACATGGCCAGTAGTTTTAGTGGTTTACAACTTGCCTCCTTGGTTGTGCATGAAACGCAAGTACATGATGTTGTCGCTTCTTATATCGGGGCCCAAACAACCTGGAAATGACATAGATGTATACCTTCAGCCGCTTGTTGAAGATTTACAGAAGATGTGGAACGAAGGAGTGTTATATTTGATGCGTATGCTAATGAGATGTTCACTCTGCGTGCCATGCTTTTTTGTACTATGAACGATTATCCAGCTTATGGGAACTAAAGGAAAACAACCTTGCCCGATTTGTTTAGATGACATGAAATCTACACACCTTAAGGGCTGCAAACATGTGTATATGCGCACACGAAGGCTCCTCAGCCGCGACCATCCCTATCGGTTTAAGAAGAAGGCATTCGATGGGACGGTTGAAGAAGAAGTTGCTCATAGACCATTAACTGGTACTGAAGTTTATAATCAGGTGAAGGGCATTGAAACAGTCTTTGGTAAACCTGCTAGTGAGGTTGATGACCTACAGGATTATGGAAAAAACAGTCCATTTTTTGGAAACTCCCATATTGGAAAGATCTAAAGGTCAGACATTGTTTGGATGTCATGCACATAGAGAAGAATGTTTGTGAAGCTATTCGCGACACTTATGAATATTCCGGGCAAGACAAAAGATGTTAAGGCGTCACGACTTTACTTGGAAAAAGAGGGGTTGACCAGAGTTGTGGGCTCAGAAAAGGGACGGAAGAGAAGAAAATAGGGGAGGAAAGGGTTGATGATGAAACTCAGAAAAGTAAAAAGGTGGAGGATTCGGAGAAGAATTATTTGCCACCAGCTTGCTACACGATGTCGCGTGCAGAGAAACGGATTTTTTGCGAGTCATTGTATGGCATTAAGGTCCCTACTGGCTACTCATCGAATATGAAGCGCTTTGTTACCTTAAATGGTGAGTTGAAGTTATCGAGTATGAAATCGCACGATTGTCATGTCATGATGCAAGTATTCTTACCGATTGCAATTCGTGGATACTTCCAAAGCATGTGAGGCACACCATTACAGAATTGTGTTCATTTTTTCATACAATATGCAGCAAAGTCCTAGACCCGTCGACCCTCGATTCCTTGCAGGCCAGAGTAGTTGAAACTCTATGCAAATTTAAGATGTATTTCCCTCCCGCATTCTTTGACATTATGGTGCATTGACGCAAATGGATAACAAGACTTTCATTGATTGTTTTCATAAACGAGTACTGAATGATTTGGATGAAAGTGTTCCTGAAACAGTCAAGTGGTTAGCATTTGGTCCTCGTGAAACTGTACGCTCTTATGAGGGTTATGATATTAATTAATGGGTATACGTTTTGGACTGAACGTCAAGATCGCAACAAAATAGTGGTGTTTCACTTGTGGCGTCGTCTACACAATATGCAAGCTCGAAAGATAAGTCGTCTGTACATGCTGAAAGCAACTATTATGGGCGAATACAAGAAATATGGGAGTTGGACTACTGTAATTTTAATATTTGCCTCTTGTGTTGCAAGTGGCTTGAGGATAATCGACGTTGTGTAAGAAACGATGATCCTTGCGGTTTCACACTTGTTGACCTTAGTCGTCTACGTGAAACTGAGGAGCCATTTGTAATTGCATCACAAGTGAAGCAAGTATTTTTTATAACTGATCCTGCTGATCATAAGTGGTCCATTGTTGTACCTGGTAAAAGGAGTATCCTCGGTATTGGTGATGTTGATAATGAGGAAGAATATGATGCATTTGAGGACCTCCCCCATTTTACCTATCCTGAAATTAGTGTGGAAGATGATGTGAATATGTCAGAGAACTATATGCGTGCAGATCACACGGAAGGGATACATGTACTTGAGGATCCTAAGAAACGGCGGAAGGTCAATAAATCATGAGACATAAAGTCAGGTGTGTGTAATTTCTCCAATTTGTAACTATTTTGGCCTTTTCGCTCCCAAATCGCATTTATCGAGTCATTTAACCCCAAATTCTCTTTGAACATGATTATATGAGGCATAATATAACTAGTATGTAGATTCTTAGGCATTAATTTGTTGTTGGTTGCATTTCGAGAACGAAAAGGCCATTTCCGGCCTATTTTGACCTTTTCGCTCCCAAAAAGTACTTATCAAGTCATTTAGCCCCAAATTTTCTTTGAACATGATTATATGAGGCATAATATAACTAGTATATAGATTCTTAGGCTTTAATTTGTTGTTGGTTGCATTTCGGGAACGAAAAGGCCATTTCCAGCCTATTTTGGCCTTTTCGCTCCCAAAATGTACTTATCAAGTCATTTGACCCTAAATTTTCTTTGAACATGATTATATGAGGCATAATATAACTACTATGTAGATTCTTAGGCTTTAATTTGTTGTTGGTTGCATTTCGGGAACGAAAAGAACATTTCCGACCTATTTTGGCCTTTTCGCTCCCAAAATGTACTTATCAAGTCATTTAACCCCAAATTCTCTTTGAACATGATTATATGAGGCATAATATAACTAGTATGTAGATTCTTAGGCTTTAATTTGTTGTTGGTTGCATTTCTGGAACGAAAAGGCCATTTCCGGCCTATTTTGGCCATTTCGCTCCCAAAATGTACTTATCAAGTCATTTAACCCCAAATTCTCTTTGAACATCATTATATGAGGCATAATATAACTAGTATGTATATTCTTAGACTTGCATATGTTGTTGGTTGCATTCGGGAACGAAAAGGCCATTTCCGGCCTATTTTGGCCTTTTCGCTCCCAAAATGTACTTATCAAGTCATTTAACCCCAAATTTTCTTTGCACATGATTATATGAGGCATAATATAACTAGTATGTAGATTCTTAGGCTTTAATTTGTTGTTGGTTGCATTTCGGGAACGAAAAGGCCATTTCCGGCCTATTTTGGACTTTTCGCTCCCAAAATGTACTTATCAAGTCATTTAACCCCAAATTTTTTTGGAACATGATTATATGAGATATATTATAACTAATGTGTAGACTTTTAGGCTTGCATTTGTTTTTTATTGAATTTCGGGAAGGTATATGTCATTTTAAGAACTACTAACTACGGTAAAATGATTGTATTCTTATATATGTGTTTATTCCTTGGTTGTTTTGCAAGGTTTATGAGAATTCCACACCAAGTTCGAGGAACTTCACCAAAGAAGAAATAGATGAATTTCGGGATAAGTTGGCGTCCCTCATTACCGATGATTGCTTATGATACATACATTTTAGCTCGAATCTACTAGTTTGTATCAATTCTATGTACATTTTTTACATTACCAAATATATAATTTGAAGTTAATTATTACGTTTCTCCACTTGTCATATATTGTTGCATTTGCATTTTTTTTTTTGTCGAAGGGAGGTTTTGGGTGGAGGGTGGGGGTGGGGGGGTGGGTGCTGTTGGGTGGGCAAGGGTGGCAGTAGGTTTGGGTGGGTGTGGGCAAGGGTCTGGGTGGGTGTGGGCAGGGGTCTGGGTGGGTGTGGGGGTGGGCAGGGGCTGTGGGTGGGAAGGGAAGGGCTGGAAGGGCTGGCAGGGCAGGGGTGGCAGCAGGTCTGGGTGGGCAGGGGTGGCAGCAGGTCTGGGTGGGTGTGGGCAGCGGTCTGGGTCGGTGTGGGCAGGGGTGGGCAGGGGTCTGGGTGGGTGTGGGAGTGGGCAGGGAGGTGGGCAGGAGTTGTGGGTGTGGTGAGCAGGGGGTGGGCAAGGGCTGTGGGTGGGAAGGGAAGAGAAGGGCTGTATTAATTTCCAAAAAAAAAAAAATTTAAAGAAGGGCTTCTTGCTTAGAAGGGCTGCGCTTTGTCAACTAGCGCAGCCCTTCATAGTAGGAGGGCTCCTGAAGGCTGCATCCCTTCAAGCTTAGAAGGGTTGCGCTTGTTGAAAAAAGCGCAACCCTTCAAGCTTAGAAGGGTTGCGCTTGTTTAAAAAAGCGCAGCCCTTCAAGCTTATAAGGGCTGCGCTTTTACTAAAAAGCGCAGCCCTTCTAAGCTTGAAGGACTGCGCTTTTTAGGTAAAAGCGCAACCCTACTTAAAAAGTGAAGGGCTGCTATTGAAAGGGTTGCTGCCAAAAACCGCAGCCCTAAGGGCCTTTTTCAGGACAGCCCTAAGGGCCTTTTTCCACTAGTGTTTATATGTGAATACTTATTTTGTAATTACCTTTATTGTAATACTATCAAGGTATTGGTCCAACCTATTCTCAGGAGAAAATTGATGAACCTAGGGATTGTGGATTACATACGTCAGAGATCAACACGAAGCACAAATGATGAATGAGTTCTAACTTTCCACCTAATTTTTTTTTTTTTTTACCTTAATCCAGTTTTGTACATACATTATATTTTTGAATTTGGATATTGATATCATGTGGATGTGGCTATAGGCTAGATTTGATCTTGTTTATGATTTAGATTAATATTGATATGTATATATAGTAGTTTTTTTATAAGTTTAATATTATGAATATTAGTTGAATTATTTTGTGATATAAAGAATTTTGGAAGTTTGGAATATCATATTCAATTTATTGGTTGAAAGATCTTATGGGATGAGTATTAATTATACAACAGATATATGTACTGTATTGTCCTGTAAAAAAAAGGAATTATATTGTACGACGTGGTTATGTCGCGTTTGCCGATATATGTGTGAAATGATAATTTGATTATTTTTAAAAAAAAAATATCATAGATAACAGTCATAGGTAATATATGTTATATATTTTTTTGGTAAGTAAGTAATAGTATATTCACCAAAAAACACCAAAGTACACCCTACATCCTCATAGGACAGTTACACCCACAAGGCCATGCTGTCCCATAAAACCTCATCTAGTTACAAAGGATCAATCCATTCTATATCTCTACTACTCCACTTAACAGATTTACACAGCTGTATACGTTGCTTTATAGTATATTGAATGAGTTTAACTATACAATCTGTTCTAGGAACTTTATCTAACCAGTGATTCCTGGCCTTCCATATCTGGTACACAGCAGCAGCAATTGTAGCATAAAGGACCTGCTTCCTCATTTTAGACCCAGAGTAACCACTTCTAATCCACCTTATCCACTGGCTTAAATTCTTTCTTCTGTCAGTTATGCCAATCCACTGAAGCAGACCAGCCATCAATCTCTTACTAAACACAAAATCAAAGAAGAGATGGTCATGTGTCTCCACTGCATTCCCACAAATACAGCACTTATTATCATGGCTAACATGATACTGAAACAACCTCTCCTTTGTTCTTAATCTGGCCATAATGCCTAACCAAGCAATGAATCTATGCTTGGGAAGAGACATTATATTCCATATCCCCTGTGCCCATGGCACCTGTGTTTCATCACCAGTGATCTGTTTATAAGCTGTGCTTATTGAGTAAATTCTATCCATACTCCAATGATGCATACCTAGTGATTGCAGTTCATCTTTGGTTTTACATAAGCATTTCATTATCCAACTTGCTCCTGTTGGTGGTTAAGAGGACCACCAATTAGCATTCTTAATGCATACTGAATGCACCCACCTTACCCATAGCTCATCCTTCTGAGCCCTAATATGCCATACTAGCTTCCCAACTGCAGCTATATTCCATAGTTTGATGTTTCTCGTTCCCAAACCTCCATTCTTTTTGGGAGAACATATCTTATCCCATCTGACATGGCCAATCTTCTCACTCAAAGCTTTTCCACTCCACAAGAAGTGTCTACAACATTCATTTATTTTGCTTAAAACAATCCCAAGCAAAACAAATATTTGAGCTCAATAACTATGGATGCTCATGAGAACTGAGTTGACCAATTGAGCTCTGCCAGCAAAAGACAGCTTCCTAGAGCTCCACATTCTAATTCTTTGTGTCATTTTTTCAATCAAAGCTTCACAATCTGCTGCTTTGATCTTCTTGGAGCTTATGGGTACCCCTAGATATCTGAAAGGCAGACTTTCCCTCACAAAAGCAGAAAATTGTGAGATTCTCATCATCTCATCTTCTGCTATGGTTGTGCTGCACAAAGCTGATTTGCTTTTATTTGCTTGCAATCCAGATGATTCAGTAAACAACTTAATGCCTTGGAGGAGTAGATAAGCTGATTTGCCTTCTCCCTTACAAAAAAGAAGCAAATCATCTGCCAAACATAGATGATTCATCTTCATTGCTGAGCAACCAGTGAAAAACTTAAACTCCTGCAGCTCTCCAACATATGTCAAAAGTCCATACATAGAACAAACAGCAAAGGGGACATAGGGTCCCCTTGCCTTAGCCCTCTTTTTGCTTCAAAATACCCTTCAGTACTCCCATTGATTAAGAGAGTGAATTTGGAGTAGAGATACACTCCATTATGCACTGAATGAAGTGAGTAGGAAACTTCATAGCCTCTAATAATAGTTCTTTTACAAACACCCACTCTATGGAGTCATATGCTTTCTTCAAGTCTACCTTCATCATGAGCCCTTTTACTTGGTTCCTCCTATTGCCAAATCTCTTAACCAGATCTTGACAAAGAAGAATGTTGCTGATTATACTTTTGCCATTATTAAAAGCCCCTTGGTTAGGAGAGATTACCTCAGGGAGGACTCTGCTCAGCTTTGTGCAGATCAACTTAGTGATTGTTTTATACAGCACTGAACAACAAGCAATGGGTCTAAAATCCCCCACTGCTGCTGGACATTTGATTTTAGGAATTAAGGTGATGGCAGTCACATTAATCTCTTTCAAGATCTTGCCAGATCTGAAGAAGTCCTTCACAGCCTCTATAATGTCTTGACCTATGTACTCCGAGCTTTTCTTGAAAAAACAGCTAGAGTAACCATCCATACCAGGAGCCTTATCATCAGGTATTGAAAAGAGGGCATTTTTAATTTCTTCATTTGTAAAATTCAAGGTGAGCTCCATTTGCTGCTGAGTAGACAACACACTGCCTTTTGCTATAATGGTTGGTTCAATTTTCTTCACTGCATTCCTACTACCCAACAAGGATTGGTAGTATTCCACAAAAGCTTCTAAAACTTCATCAGAAGTGTTAGCCCAGGATCCATCTTCTTTTCTTATTGTGTTGATTCTATTATGTACACGTCTAAGTTTGATACTCTGATGGAAGTGTTTTGTGTTGTCATCACCTTCTGTAAGCCATCTCACCTTGGCTTTTTTACTTAAGAAACTAGTATAGTTTCTATGAGCCACATGATAAGCTTCCCTGGCCTCCTTTTCTTGTCTTCTCAACCTCATATCTTCTGGATGATTATGCAAAACTTTCCGTGCTTCAATCATAGTGTTATAAGTCAGTGCATCTTGAACTGAAACATCACCATACTGAGTCTTGTTCAGAATCTTGAACTCTTTCTTCAATAACATCAATTTGCTAACCACTTGGAATATTTTAGTCCCTTGAACTTGTTGCTGCCACACATTACTTACAATAGTGGCAAAATCCTCAGCCAAGCACTACATATTAAAAAACCTAAAAGGCTTTTTCTTGCCCTGATCCAGAAAGGATCTAGTGATCAATGGACAATGGTCATATTCCCCTTCTGGATATATATTGTGACTTCTGAAAGAGGCTAATCTGTGAGCCATGCATCATTTCCCATTACCCTATCCAGTTTACAAAAGACCCTACTCATGTCCTCTTGCTTATTATTCCAAGTAAAAAATTGTCCACAAGCCTTTACTTCCATCATTCTACATCTGTCCATACACTCCTTCATTTCTGCAATTTCCCTTTCCCTGACAGGAAGCCCTATCCTATCTTCAGTACTCATAAGGGCATTAAAGTCACCCATGATTATCCAAGGCTCATCCCTTATATCCAGAGACACTAAGTCCTTTCATAGACTTTCTCTACCCTTCCTGTCATTCAGTCCATACACAAAAGAGATATATATTTATTATAGGAAAATATAACAGTTATTCAAGATTAGTGTTAAATTTTCCTTTTTTCAATTTGTCATATAAATAGCAAACATAACACTTATTTACAAAATGTGTTATCGAGGGGCATCACGTATATTATAAATGATTGTTATGTTTTCTCTGGCAAACATAACAATTTCGTCATGTGTTATGTTTACTTTACATTACATTGACTTGGATAACACCTCAAAACTGTTATGTAAAGCCTTATTTAACAGTTATCTTTGCCCTTTTTTGTAGTAGTGAAACACCCTAATCTAGGTGAAGATCCCCTTCCTAGTATGCTCCCGTGCACATCCAAAGATCACCTACAAAACTGCTTACTAAAAGGTAAACAGGGCAAAGCTAAATAGGAAAAAGAAAATACGCGTCAGTATAAAACTGAGTACAAAATATACTAGATAAGTAACAGATTTGTTGGTTCGTAACAATTTATATTTTCAAAAACTCCATCATTAATAATTCAAGAATAGCATTTTAAGAATAAACTTTTTCCAGCACTTTAATAATAATTGAGGAATAACCTTTGAGAGCAAACTCTTTCCAAATAACTTGGATTAAAAAAAATCTTAAAAACAATTACTCGTCTTATTACCCCTTCCTTTTCCTAAGTGCGCGAACCTCCCAAGCTAGTCATCCCATCATGGATCTATATCAAGCGGTAAAAATAATTGCCAGCAAGTGGACTTTGAAGCATGAACCCTTCTTGATGTTAATCAAGTGGTAATAATAATAATAATATGATGTGTAAATCATGAATAAACCCTTTTTGATGTTAATCAAGCGGTAATAATAATAATAATATGACTTGTAAGTCATGAATAAATCTGCTTTTATCATATGTAAACAACTTTTTGAATAGTCAAAGTTCATGAAAACCAATCAAACCCTTCATTGTAAAAACAATTTAATTTTCCAAAAAGGATAACCAAACTTTTCTATAAAAATGATTGATAAAATCATTACTTCTTTTCACTTCCAAGAGTGAATAATAAAATATTGTAACCATTTAAAATTAAATTTCTAAACCAATCCAACCATTAAATCAATATACAACTTTACCACATAAAACCACATTTCAAAAGATCAAACTACATAACATACTTTGATCATGCACAAAGAGTATAGTAGTATCTTCGCTTATTCTTATGCTTAAGCTTTCTCACAACCAACCAATAAGTAATTTATCACATGAACTTAATCATGAATTTCAACATGAATGACCTGTCATGAGCTTAATATTTTTGAATAAGAAATATGAAAATATTTTTCTTAAACCAAAGAAAATTGGAACTTCAATAAGAAATATAAATCTAGAATAGATAAGAAGAGAAAGAAGAACCTTGAAGTAAGAGAGTATGGATTCTTCAAAGTTTTTGTATGGAAAAGATGGCTTCATGTATGGGGTATTTATAGGAGTAGAATAGGTAATAATTAATTTCTAAAATTAAATAGTTCGTAACCTTCACCATAAATTAGAATATTAAACCAAGATTTCGAACCTCCATAATAATTTTGGAAGTTTATGGAAAACAAAACTCCTCTACTAACTATGAAATCCCGTCAAAAAATAAGGCCCTAAATTATTATTTTTTTGGTATTTTTGAATTTTTTTTTATTAGGATTTATAAACCAAAAGCTTAACAATCCAATTTTGGCGCCAAAAAAATTTAAAACCAAGTGAAATTACTACTTTCATCCATCTGCTTCATCCATCTGCTTCAAATCAGCATCACTCTTCTGCCGATCTTGAGCTGCCTTGATCTTTTCCATAATCACTTTCACTTGCTTCACCGTTTCTTTGACTAACTCAGGTCTAATTACCACAGTTTCACTGATATTATTCCAACAGACTGGACTTATACACTTCCGACTATATAAAACCTCAAACACAGCCATACCAATACTTGCATGATGACTGTTGTTGTAGGAAAATCCTACCAAATCCAAGAAATCCTCCCACGAACTCTAATACTCCAAAACACAAGATCTTAACATATCTTCTAAAGTTTGAATTGTTTGTTCTATTGCCCATATGTACCTGAATGAAAAACATTACTAATTACAAATTAGTTCCCAAAGCCTTCTGCAAACTCTGCCAAAAGCTGGATACGAACCGTGAATCACGATCTGAAACAATATCCTTAGGCACACCATGATATTTCACCCCCCACTTCACAAATACTTTAGCCAATTGATCCATTGACCAAGTACTCTTCATAGGTATGAAAGTTGCGGATTTAGTTAAACGATCTACCACTACCTAAATTGTATCATTTCCAGCCTTAGTCCCTGGTAATGCAGACACAAAATCCATTGATATACAATCCCATTTCCAACTCGGAAGATCCATAAGCTGAATCTTTCCTTAAGGCCTATTGTGCTCAAACTTGACCTATAATCTCTGGATGGATGGCAGCAGAGAATACACAGTGAAGCAAGGCTACAATTGGCTCAGGGGAGATCAAGACACTGTAAGGTGGAAGCATTGGGTCTGGAATCCAATCAATATCCCTAAACACTCATTTATAGCATGGCTAGCTATGCTGGGCAGGCTTAGAACAAGAGAAAAGCTGCAGCAAGCTGGAATCTGTCAAGATGCTTCATGCCTCCTATGTCAGCAGGGGCAAGACTCTTGTGCTCACTTATTCTTTCAATGCCATTTCAGTCAAGAAGTATGCAAGGGCATTATGAATTGGCTTCACTTGAGAATGTCTGCTCAAGAAAGTATTTACCATCACTGGAGGAAGTGGAGGAGAAAGTTTAGAAGCAAAGTACAACAACAAGTAGCTTATGCTTGTTTAGCTGCTACTGTGTATCATATTTGGAGAGCTAGAAATAATGCTCTTTGGGAAGCTTCAGTCTGGAGACTTGTTGTAGTCGTCAAGAAAATTCAACTTGATATATGTATTAGAGTGAAGAGTAAGCTTAGTCATAACTGGAAGGACAGTGATCAACTTTGGTTAGCTGAGCTAGCTAGATAACAATGTTATTGCTGGTTGATGTAATGAGTCTGCTTTAGCTGGTTTGGTAACTCTTAGGATTTTGGTTGTTTGATGTAGGGGTTGGGTTTTGTTGGGGGTGTTTTTGTTGTGTTGGTTATCTGCTTGTTTGTAGCTGGTGTTTAATTGCTATTTGGTAATAATATTTCTTACATTTTTACCAAAAAAATAATTAAAGAAACAATTAGAGGAGTTGTTACAGAAAGGGTACATTAGACAAAGTGTATCTCCATGGGGAGCCCCTGCCGTGGTTTTCTCGAAGATAGATTTGAGATCAGGATACCATCAAATAAGGATTGATGATGAAGATATTCCTAAAACGGCGTTTATAACAAGATATAGTTATTACGAGTTTGTGATAATGCCTTTTGGGCTAACGAATACCCAGTCCGCATTTATGGATTTAATGCAGAGATATATTAAGGCTTATTTAGATCAATTCGTAGTGGTCTTTATTGATGATATACTAGTGTATTCTAAGAATAAAAGAGACCACAAGTTAAATTCTGTATTTTTATGGGAAATATTTCAAGTTTCGAAGGCGAAACTTCTTTTAAGAGGGGTAGAATGTAATAGCCCTAAGAAAACCTAACTCTAAAGCCTGATTATGTGTTAAAGCATGAGATTATATTAAAGTAACTAGAGAGTAGTCTAACTAAGTATTTCTTATTATATTGTGTTTAATTAGTTAACTTATATGTTTTACATGAGTTATATGATTAATTCATATAGGATTATAGGATTCTAAGGTTCTAGATGGAAGATCGTTACTTGGAACTGTCAGTTATGCTAAGTTTCATTTGGTTTTAGTGCTTAAAGTAGATTAAAATACTCTCCAACACCATAGGAGGACAAAAGTGGGTAAGATCTACCATTCTTATTGGTTAAAAAGGCTTTGAAAACCAATAGATAAGTTAGAAAGCCCTTGAGAGCCTTAAACATTAAGATTGTAAAAATCATATAGAGATTGTTTTATCGGGTAACGATGAACTTCAAGTTACATAGCCTTTCAAAGTTGAATCCAAGCTCATAATCTAACCAAACTTGATATATGACATGCTTCGGAGGTCTTAAGGTTAAAATGGTCATTTATGCCCAAGACTAATGTGGCTCAATAGGGTAAATTGCTTACATAGTAAAAAAAACTGGCCAGTTGAAATTACAGCTCAGACCTATGATCAAAGAAAGCTACTTAGCAGCTACTTAATTGTCAATCTCTCAAAACCCTTTGTATGCATGCAAGCCCACACCTAAAGCTAACACCTCAAGTAAGAAACTCCCAGAGATACCCAAAAATCGACTTTGCCCAGAACCCATTTCCCTCCTTCCTAGGTACCGCCAGAACATACTATAAAAGCTTGTTCTGGGTTTTCGTCTCTCTTCTCTTGTTTCTTCCTCTTGGACACCCACTTTTTTATAAATATATCTCATCTAGACATCCATAAAAAGTAGTTCAAGCTTTGGTTTCATTCTTTAAACCTTAAAATCATATAGAAAACCTTGCTCAAAGATCACATAAGTTGTTGTTAGTTCAACAGATTACACCTCGTGTGTTTAAGCTTAGTTTTTCATATCTAAAAGCTTGTTTAAACTAATATTTAGCATTTTATACATTAAGGGATCCTGTATGAGTACATATTCAATTGGATTAAGAAGTTTCGTTGAGTTAAGTATCTTTAGTGAAGGTACACACTTAATTTGGTTTTAACCTAGAGATTTTTATACCTAGAGTTAGTTGATTATTTCTTTCTAGTGTAAAGCATGTTTATGAAATGAATTTACTAATGATGTGTATCTTATTATGTGTATATTGAGTATATAACATGGATATAGCATGCTAAGGTTCATTGGAGATGTTGTATTTGACCTAAACAACACTTATACACTAAGTCATTACGAATATGCTTCTAAATGGAATGTGTTTAGTACACGGACTTGTGTAGTAATGGCTAATAAGTAATCTCTCGATAAAACGCATGTTTAAATGTTATTTAAGTATGTAAGACATAATTGGTTAAGTTCAATTAAACTTATTACATTAAAAACTAGATTCAAGTAAGAAAATCCTAATTTTTATCAACTATCAAAGTAAGGGTAATTGAAAAGAGTTCATAAGAATTCTGAGTATTAACGATGAGTTGATAAGAATTCTGGTTATTGAGGATTGAAGTATGAATCATGAAATATCTTAAATTACAAATATGATAGTGAGATGTGAACATGTAACCGAGTTAGGGTGTGTAGAGTTCCTAATGGTTGTCTTCCAGGAAGGGCGAATTCCTGGCGTTATAGGACATGTTCGGTTTAAGTGTTGCAAGCAGAACAGTAAAAGGTAGGGTGATGACCCTGAACAGTTTGGAGACAGCTGGTACAGCATGGTACCCCTCTCCATTCGAGTTTATGCCAAACGATTTAATTTCATGAAACTGTAATAACTGAGTTGAATGTGACTATTTGTTATTATAACTATGTGTTAGTTTTCAAAATACAGCTAAACTTGTGTTTTGTATTTTATAGTGTGTACTCAGCTTTGCTGATTGTTTTGTCATTTCTGTAGCATGTCACTTGGTGGGTGGCAGAGTCTGATTTTGATGCAGGTTGGTACGATGATGTATGATGAAGGTGTTTACTTTTGTAATAACTTTTCATAATGTAAATTTTGTAATGACTTCTATATACATATATTTACATAGTTAAGCAAGTGATATACTACTGAACTTTAGTCACGTTTTGGTGTATGTAATCTAGGAGTTGCTATAAGAACAACTTTGTAAGTATTAAGTAACGTATTGAAGTGTGTTTTGAAGTATTTCGATATTCTCTTTCTTATAAATTAAGAATGTCATGGTAATAGTCCAAATCTTATCTTGATGACGCTTCCGTTGTAATTAAACTATGTTGATTGAGATTACTAGGGGTTTGGTATGTTACACCACCATTGGGCTTAGGCTTCTTATCTCCACATTATTGATTCCCATTGCTGTTATACTTCCTCTTTTCCCGGAGGAGGTCCCTTCACGCTCTCTTCCTTTAACCCTTTCTCAAACCTTTGGGCCTTCAAAGTCTCATATGGTACTATCTCAGGTGCGAACTTTGTTAACTCCAAAAATTTGCTATAATACTCATTAACAGACATGGTCCCCATACTCATATTGGTGAACTCCATAGCCTTTTGCTTCCTTAAGTACGCAGGGTAAAACTTAGTCCTCAAGCCATCTTTAAAATAAATCGTTTTACCTTAAGTCCGGATCCACTAAAAGATCATCTTCCCTTTGTTTCCATCAGAGGTCTGCCTCATCTCTCTAATAATTCTAAGGTTTCTAGGACACCCCATGGCATCAAAAAGCTTAGTGAATTCTCAGATCCAGTTTTCTGAGCTACCTGGGTCCTCTTTCCCATGGTAAGTCGGAGGTTTGACTTCTGCTACTCTCTTAAAGACCTCACCAAAACTATCGGTCTCACTATGCTTGGTTGCTTGATTAGCTATCACCTGCTCAATGTTTTCAATTATATATGCTAGCCTTTTACCCATATAACTCATACTCTTTCTCCTTCTTTTCAGTTTGCTAGAACTACGAGTGTTTGAGGACAAATCTCAACTAACATTCATAATATAGTTGTGTAACTACCAATTAATTCCATAAACAAGTAAGTATAACTAGTTCAAAACATAGCAATCACATATTTCATATATCATGGCCTAATATTGGGCATTATACATAATAACTACTAGAACATTTGAGTGTATCAAAATATTCTTAAGACAACTAAGCCGCTTTATGGCCAAAACAAAACTATATATGTCTACAATTACTGGAGACTTCAAACTCCGGGTAGTCTGCCTCAATAATATTCTCTAACTCGTCAATTGCCATATAATCATATTGGCCTGGGTATTCTCGAGAGGTAAAAAAAATAATACACATAATACTACTATTTTGCTAGTTAACGCAACATGACTTTCTTGCTTATCCCATACATAGAAAATAACAAAACGTTTTCCTCTACTTCCAACAACAATCATATCAAAGCAAGAATAATTGAGATATTATAAGAACAACATCATAAAAGTAATACTAACATATGATAATTAGACATGGTCCAAGATTTGTAGTAGATTCACCACTATGACTTCAAATATTTATTTCAAAACTTTTAAAGTGTACTTGATTTCAAGATATAGAATACCCAAGATGATTATAGCTCCCAGGTAAGGAAGTTACCCATAATGTCGATGAGAGCCTTCCTAATCTTATACAGAGCTTGTCACCGCAACATATTTACACCCTTCATCTTTCCAAACTAATATATATATATACACACACACACACACACACACACACACACACACATACACCTTTTTGTGTCACTAGTAAGATGCATCTATACAAATCGTCAAAAAGAAAAAAAAAAATTAAACTTAACAACACCAATTTATAATTCAAAGGTGAAACTCTATATCCCCATGTTATGCCTACCCATCAATTTTAATGTTCAACTTTTATCTTTTCAAGACCTTAAAAGCTTATACCACTTTGGCTATCCCACATCGAAAATTGAAGAGAATGAAACCTTCTTTACATGGAGGTTGACACCTCAACCTAGTAGAGGCCTTTTGGGTAGTATTTATGTCCAGCACCAAAGCAAGTCCTTATGGGCTAGTGCTTAAAGAGGACAATATCTACTAGTGGGCTCCTGAACACCTACGGGTGTTACAGATGTTATTTGAGTCAGGGTCCATTCGGGTGTCCTATAGTGTCTACAGGGACGCAAACTCCTTAAATAAGGGGAGAAGGTGCCTAACATCTTGGCTATCCCACATCGGAAGTTGAGGAGAACGAAGCCTTCTTTATATGGGGGTTAACACCTCAACCTAATAGAGGCCTTTTGGGTCAGATTTCGCTCCTGCACCAAAGCATATCCTTGTGGGTTAGTGTCCAAACAGGACAATATATACTAGTGGGCTCCTAAACACCTAGGGGTGTTGCAATCACTAACATGTAAAATAAGAAGTTTTATATTCCCTATTAAATTAGGGATTTATTATATTATTTGTTTATAAAAATATTTAGATGATGATAACATGGACAATAATTGGACTTTTTTTCTAAAACATTTTGTTTAAATAAAGCAGTTATCTGTAGGCTATGTTTTTAGTGATTTTTTTTCTTAAATGCGTTATTTTTTCCCTAGTTGCCATATATGTTAGTTTTTCAATGTGCATGCTAGAAATAATATATCAGCTAAATATGTTATTAAGGTAAGGAGTAAGATTAAGGAAATAATATATTGGCTAATATTTTGTCCTCCATACAAGCTAATTTCAGTTTCGTAATTTAGAAATTGAAACTAAAATGGACAGGTAATAATTAACATATCAAATACCAATGTGAATGTTGGATATTACATAAAACGAAATCAACTGAGCATTTGTTGGCAGTTTGGACACTCAACACAACACAGTCACGTGACGGGCTGTGTAATGTCACTTCACTAAATTGCAAAGTGCAATAATGAGCTTAGTTGGAGTGGCCCAATTCACCACTGCATATAAATAAGAAGTCCTTATTTAGTCTATTTTTGTCCTTTTAAAAAACAAGTATTCTCTGCATCTCTAAGAGCACTCCCAATGGTGATGGGTTTCATCACCAAATTTTCCTACTTACTCATGTTTTGATCATTTCATGATCAAATGTATCACCTCCACCCCACTCATGAACAAAAAAAACCATCAAACTCCACTTTATCTCTCCTACTTTTCACTACCCCACCTCAACTTTCTCTCTCCTATTTCTCTTTCCTACTTCAATAAATAATATAATTTACATATTAAAAATAAAAATGAATCATCTTATGATTACTTAAAATTATAATAATTAATTACCAAAATTAATTATCATTATTGGGTTATTAGTAAAATAATAATTAATTACAAAAAATTAATTATTATTATCGCATGGCGGGTAAAATAATAATTACTTACGATAATGTAATTATAATTATCGCGTATTAAGTCCAGAAAAATTATTATTATCGGATAATTACTTTCATTAGTCGATGATTAATTACTAGTAATCGAAAACGCAACATCAATCCATTAACAACAATCAAAAGATGATTACACACGCAGAAATGAAAGCACAACTAGAGGCAAATCTGATTAAAGCACAACTAACAACCCCTACGTCCATAGCATTTCCAAATATTTTCAATCAAATCTGATTTTAGAGCTAGGTGAACATGTTTGTCACGCACCGCTTCCCTTTTTGTGAAGTAGAGCTCCATGTCAAACGGACGTTCGACATTGTACACGAAAGGCTCATCTTCTTCTGAAGTGGCGCTTGTACTAGCTCTTTGCTGCGGGCGATCAGCGATGAACTCGGATGGATCAGTATAATTAAGAAATTGTGTCGTTCATCTTCGACTATCACGTTGTGCATGATGATGCAAGCCTTCATGATAATATGCATTGCGTCCTCGTCCCATACGAGAGAGGGATGTCGTACAATTGCGAATCGAGATTGCAAGACTCCGAATGCGCGCTCAACGTCTTTACGAGCTGCCGCTTGATGTTGCGCAAATAGTCTATGCTTGTCGGTTTGTGGAAGAGTAATACCTTGAATGAAAGCAGCCCATTGTGGATATATGCCATCAGTGAGGTAGTAGCCCATGTTGTATTGATGACCATTAACCGTGAAATTAACCGGTGGCGCTCGGCCTTGCATGACATCATCAAAAACATCGGAACGATGTAGAATATTTAGGTCGTTACACGAACCAGGGATGCCAAAGAAGGCGTGCCAAATCCAAAGATCTTGTGACGCAACGGCTTCAAGTGCAAGGGTTGCTTTACCACTTCGGCCTTGGTATTGCGCTTTCCATGCTGCTGGACAGTTTTTCCACTCCCAATGCATGCAGTCAATGCTTCCGATCATACCAGGGAACCCACGTCGCTCACCATTTTGAAGGAGTCTCTGCAAATCAGATTCGGTCGGTCTCCTTAGGTACTCCTCACCGAAAATTTTGATAACCCCTTCTGAGAATCTTATGAGGGATGTTCTTGCAGTGGTTTCGCCCATACGTAGATATTCATCTACTTGATCAGCCGCCATCCCGTAGGCTAACATCCTCAATGCTGCCGTACATTTCTGAAGTGGTGACAAGCCTAGTTCCCCCTTTGCATCCCTTCGTAGCTCAAACCACGTGTCGTTCTCCTCTACAGCATTCTTTATTCGCAAAAACAAGTGCTTTTGCATGCGAAATCTACGACGAAATATTCGACTGTTGTACACAGGATGTTCAGCAAAGTAGTCATTGTATAGGCGTTGATGACCTTCTTCATGCCCTCTTCGGACCCTGATAACAACATCTCCATTTTCGTCGACCACCCTACGACGTCGTCGGGGTGGCCTTTCAGGAGTTGGCATCACAAAATTAGCGAATTCAGTTACCATATAATTGTCGATCATGGCGTCTACTTCTTCAAATTGTTGTCTTCTCTTCTCATCATCATCATTAGATTCAGAGGAAGAGGATCTGTTAAAGAGACGATAAGACATGTTGATGGTGTTTGATGTATATGTATTTTATGTGAGTAAGGTGTGATGGTCTTGTTTCGAAGTCATGGTAGTTATAGAGCTTTCCAAGCAAATGATGTCCACAAATTTTCCCAACACTGTATCCATGTGAATTCTGCATGTTTGTACAATTCATAATTTAAAGTATGAATAGACAAGTCTATACTTTGTGTCTCATAAAGTCAGTGACATTATGACTGTTATTTTTGACTAGTCTTTTCAGGATATTGAGAATCATTATTACTTTTAAATGCAAAATAAATGCATGAGAGTCTCACCACAAACACATTTTACATTACATAATATCGAAATTACATAATACAACCACAATAGCTTTAATATAAAGGTACATGAGCAAGTGATAACCAATAACAAAAACAAACAAAAACAATAAACAAAAACAATAAGAACCAATTACAACGGTAATTGGCAACAATTTTACATAATTAAAATGACAAACTAACTTGTCCATTAATCGTCCTGATTTCCATAAATTTCTTGCATCAACTTGTTCTTGAAAGCCTCTTCCTGTTGACTAAGGTTAGATCTTGCAAGCAACGTCTGTAGCATATCCCATTTTATTTTCAGATTTTGAGCTTTGATATGTTGCTTCTCTAATTCCAACTGCTCAGCCCTACGCCTTTCTCTAGCCTTTTCGAACTCTAACTTCTCCTTTTGTAAGTTAATATCTACACCTCTCATTTCAGCATGTAATTTGAGATTCTCACCCAAACTCATAGCAACTTCCTCAGAGCATGATGAGGTGGCTTTCCCTTTGAACTTCTTTGCTTTAGCTTGTTTCACCCCACCGGTCGAACAATACCCCAGACATAAAGGCCCTACCACCAGTAGAATCATCGTCTACAGCAACTTCATCATCCTCATCAAGCCTTACCCTTTTGCCGCTTCCGCTACTATCCGGGTCAGATTCTTGGGTAATGTTGGTTTCCTCGTCCCTTAGACTCTTTGGGAGGTACCTCCGAATCCTAGTTTTCCATTTTGGGTAAAGGAACAGGCTCTCAAATGCTTTCTCGTAGATGAAATTGCAATTTTCATGACGTCTCCACATAATATGTGCTTCGCGCCTAACATCATCATCAACCTGGCCACTCTTTTTGACCCTTGCCACTTCCTCGAGGTACCCAACCCACTTCAGCACATCTTTAGCCATCCGGGACCAACGACTCCTTATAGAATTAGGAGTTCTTTCCGGTAATTCATGAGGTCGTGATTGTCTAGCCAATTCATAAGATGCAAAAACTTTCCTCCAGAGTTCTGCTCCTGTTTGGTTTGTTCCAATAGTAGCATCAGTGCAATGTTCCATGTAGCAAGAAATAACAGCCTCCTCCTCTCTTACCGACCAACTCATGTTTGCTGCAGCTGCTTTTGTAGTGGCATTGGGAGTCTTCTTCTTTTTGGATCTCACCACCACTGGCGGAGTTAAGATCGGCTCTATCGTCGTTGGATGTGTTTCTTCTACATCATCATCTTCCTCACGCAACACTTCATTACTGCTACCTTGACCCCCAACAACTCCAAAATATGGTTGTGTAGAATTATTATCAGCGTATGAATCTTGTACTGAGGTATGATAGCTCTGACTCTCATTGAAATTTTGGGATATATCTTGGTGAAAGGAAGGTGTAGGATTTAGCTACTAGAATTATGTTGAAAATTTGAAGGAATTGCCCTCATCATTTGCATCAACACTTGAAAATTGGGATGAGAAGCAAATTCTGGATCAAAATTTAAATTATTTTCGTTCCCTTGAAAGTTAGGATTGTTAGGATCCATGACTAATGTCTTTCGGGTTAATAATAACAACAACAACAACAATAATAATAATAATAATAATAATAATAATAATAATAATAATAATAATAATAATAATAATAATAATAATAATAATAATAATAATAATAATAATAATAATAATAATAATAATAATAATAATAATAATAATAACACCAAGTGATATTACTAATAATACTAATAATACTAATAATAACGAAAAATACAATATTACTAATAATAATATAAAATAATAATAAAAAACAACAACAACACAATTGTGAACTTTGGTAATTTTATTTAGAGAGAGGAGGATTAAAGATTTTTTTTTAGTAAAACAAGGTAAATATATTTATTAGAAAATATGTTTTTTTTTCCTCTTTTTAGGTGAGGAGGAGAAGGTAAAAAATTATAGAGAAAAATGATGTATAAATATTTTTAGAGAGAGAAAGGTGAGGAGGAGAAGTGTTTTTTTTTTTTGTTCTGAAATTATCAATATGGGTATCATTTTATAGAGGGGAAAAAATATGAATTTTGGTATTTTTTTTTTTTTTTTGAAATACGAATTTTCTGGGAAATTCCGTGGAAATTTCCACGAAATTTCCCAAAAAGAGCACAGCAGCAGCCACGTGGCAGCTTGCCACTGGCTGGCTGTGTGTGACTAAGCTTATTTTTCCTTCCTTTCACACGGCTCATTTGTTGATGGGTTTGCTCACATGGTGATGGATGACAAAATATGTCATTTGGTGATGGGTTTTCTCTCACCATTGGGAAGCATGCTTTTTTTGTTCAGCCCAAATTTGCTGATTTTGGTGATGAGTTATGTCACCATTGGGAGTGCTCTAAATGACATGACAAACCTAAAACAAAACACAACTATGTTTAAGTAAAAATAGGGTGGCCTGTTACAGACAAGCGTCCCAGATTGTCCCCTCCTAAAGGTATGTGATTCACTACCTTCATGCTTCTTGTTGTTTACTTGTGCTGCTTTGATTTCTCAGCTTTATCCTACAATGTTGTTTTTAACTTATATGATTTGTTACATTAAAAAATCTTAAATTTAAATTCTTGTTTTGTCATTTCTCTGATTTTTTAGCATAAAATATAATAGAATCAATTTTTTATATAGCTGCAAAAACAATCCAAGGTGTTACGGTGTTATTATTAACTAGAGATAAGATGAATTTTTCGTTTCACCATATACCCTTGATAATTTTTTTTTACACCATATACCCTTTCAACTTTCCAAATTCACCATATACCCCTCACAAACTATACAATAGCATTTATTGCCCTTTTGGTTAACAGACGTTAACTTGCCGTTAGTGTTTTATTACAAGTTTACCATTACATTTGGGCGTCATTGTGGTTATGTTGGAGGTTGGAGTATTAACAGTTAACAAAAAAAAACCACGTACGCCAACTCATTCCTCTCTTCTTTAACCCTCTGTTTTACTAGAGCTTAGGCATCCAGGCAAAACGTAAAATCTCTAACCCATTTTGCGAAATATACACACTAGTTTGTGCACAATTGTGAGAGGTTCATTCCAGAAGCAAAATTTCTTCTTGGGTCATGTTGAGGAGGGAAATAACGCGGATTTGCTGAGTTGCGAAACTTGGTTTGAAGTTGAAAATTTTCAAGGCTCCTACTTTTGGAATTTTTCTGGTTGGGGTTTTCTCAGTTTTGGGGTTTCTTTGTAGGGTTTTTTATTGAAGAATTTCTTTAGTTAATCATAGCAAAAAATTTGAATTTTTGTTCCATTCATTCAAATGTATTATGCTTATGTATGTTGGAATTTTGTTGGGGTGTTCTTCATTTGGTTAAGGTGGCTTCTATTTGGTTGCTTGTGTATTATAACAATAAGGATTTTGATGTGAGGGTTGAAGACACGGACTTGTGTCACTTGATGGGGTTGTATGAGGATGTAATGGAGGAGTCAGTTGAATAGGATGTGTATCTACCTAAGGCATTTAGGTTACTTGTCCATAATCCTAGGAGTAATAGGAAAATGGAGATTGAGAGTATTATGGACTTGGGCAGGGTTTGGTCTTCCGGAAGGGGAACAAACACCATTGAGATGTGGGTGGAGGAAACAAACAACCTTGGGATAGTATTTAGGTCATATGTTCAATTAAGAGAACAATATGAGAAGGAAAAACTGTAGAATATAAGGAGAGTTCAAGAGATTCTACGAAAAGAGAAGGAAGAGGAAGAAAGGAGGCAAACACAGGAAGAGAGAAGAAGGAAAGAAGTGAAAGAGGAGAGGGAAGATGAGGAGGCAAGGAGTTTCCTGTGCCCATACTATTTGTGGATGATGTGAAAATATGTGAGTACATGAAGGTGTTTGAAATTGAGGGGCCTGATGAGTATTGTCTAGGTCCTTCTCAACCCACTGCCTCACCTAGCAAATAACCTACTCAACACTACTTCACCTACCAAACACCCTACACCACCACATTCACCTACCAAACAGCCTACACCACCACATTCACCTACCAAACAACCTACACCACCAACACCTTCACCCACCAAACAACATACACCACCTCATTCTCCATCCAAAGCTCATACACCACCTCATTCACCACCCACAGCTTATACACCACCAACACCTCATTCACCACCCGCAACTTATACACCACCACCACCTCATTCACCTCTAACACAACCAACACCACCTCATTCACCTCTAACACAACCAACACCACCTCATTCACCTCTGAGAGACCTAACATCACCACCTCAGTCACGTACCCCATTCCAGAAAAAGAAAAGGGTTAAAACCACCCCCAACTAGGAGACCCAGAATAAGAAACCATACTGAAAGACCTGTCTCATACACACAGGATCCTCCACAAGCACCTCCAATGCCTGAAAATACACAACCTACACTTGTATGTCCTGAACATCATATTTAAACTTGCTCAAAACCAAAAAAAAAAAGCACCTAGGACCACACCTGAAGGCTTTAGGGTGCCTAAGAGCACAACAAAGAAACTTGGGACCTATGTACCCAAAAAGAGGAGCACTGGAGGAGATGGTATAAGGAGGAAGAAGAACGTTCCAGTGATAGTGGATGAGGAGTCTGGTGATTTGGAGGGTGATGACTCCACTGATGGGACCTACTGTGAGCCGGGTGAGGGAGAGACTGATGATGATGATGATCTTTGGATGAGTGAGTTTGTGGTTGAGGATGAGATTGAAGTTGAGGAGGATGAGATTGAAGTTGAGGATTGTTGTCTTTACAAGACATTTGAGGACTGTCTTGATGGTAGTACTACCTTGAATAGAGTGTATCAAAATGGAAGGTTTGGTTTGATTCCACCTTTAGGTCTATCGAGCTAGAAGAGTGGTTGATTTTTCCAACCAAAGCACGGTTTCTGGAAGTGCTTCAGGATTACTGCATCCAAGAGGGGTTTGCAATAATAATAGAGAAGGCTGACAAAAAGAGGTTCACTGCATCTTGTTCTATCGATGGATGCAGTTGGAGGATACATGCCTCTGTGATTGCTGATAACATTATTTGGGCAATCAAGACATTGAAGGGGAACCATAAGGCATGTGGGAGATTAGAGGAGAATCCTATGGTGAGCTATGTATGGCTCTATAAACACCTTGCTGACCACATATCTACAAACCCGTATGTACCAGTTGAGGGGCTATAGAAATTGGCTTTGGAGAGGTTTAGGGTAAGGGTTAAAACAAGGCTATTGTACAAGGAGTTTATATATGGGGGTTCGGGGAGTCTTATGGACTGTTGCCAAGGTATACAGAGTTCACCAAAGAGACAAACCCTGGCTCTTATGCTCTTGTGACTTGGACTGGGAACACTACAAGTGTTGCCCCTAAGTGTGTAACATGTTTCTTCTCTTTTGCTGTATAGTCTAGGGGATCTCTGAGAGGGTGTAGGCCTATTATAGGCATTGATGGGCCCCACCTAAGTAGATATTACAAGGGTACGTATTCTGCTGCCAGCCTTGGGGATTGATGGAAATAATGAGATCTTCTTGATTGCTTATGGAATTGTGGACACTGAGAGCATTGAAAGTTGGACCTACTTCTTCAGAAATCTTCAGATTGTGTTTCAACAAGAAGGTTGTACAAGAGATGATTGGACCTTCATCAGTGACATGATGAGGGTGAGTTTTTTTCTCTTTTGCTTTTGTACATATTTCAATGTTAACATTTTAACTGATTTGCTAACACACTGATTTCCTTGGTTATGGTGTTGAGGCCTCTCTGCATCCAGTCTTCCCTAGGGCAACAAGGAGAGTTTGTGGCCAACATATATACATGAATTACAAGAATGCTAGCTATATTGGCACAACATTCCACAAACTCTTTTGGACAGCACCAAATGCATACAAGTATGATTTTAGCAAGGCTATTAAGAAAATATAAGCCTATGATGTTGATGTAGTGGAGTATTTGGATTCCACCACTGAACAATAGAGCAAGCATGTGTTTGACCTAAAAGTTTCTTGTGACCATAACACAACAAACTTTGTGGAGAGCTTCAATGCATGCACCAATCCTTATAGAGATCTTCATGTGCTTACCTTACTTGAAGGTTTGTTTTTTCTTCTCTTCTTGCTGTTTTTTTTATGTTTTCATTCATTCATGAACCAAAGAACTAATTCAATGTTTATGTTTCATTCTAGCTATAATGCATTGGTCAATGAAGAGACTTGGGGCATCCCAGGGTGATGTTAGAAACTCAGGGTGATGAATCCTGGTTTTGTTATGCAACATCTTATATGGGTGGTGAATTTAAGGTGAGACATGGCCATGTTTACTTTCCTTGCAAGCTCACAGGTATGACATGTGAGTGTGGTAAATGACAAGGGTGTGGCATCCCATGCAAACATGCAGTGAGGGGGATGTTTAATGAGAGGCTGAAGCCCTATGATTTTGTGTCCCCTTACTTCAAGGGTGAGGCTTACAAGCAATTCACCCCTCATTTGACCTAAGCCATTGGCCATAATACAATCTATCAGTCATTACCCCCCTTTCTATCAAGAGAGGTGCTGAGAGACCTATCAAACAGAGGAAGAGAGGGCCAAATGAAGCTAAGAACGGTCAAAGGCACATGAGTGTTAAGTGCAGCAAGTGCAAAGATGTAAGACATAATGCTTGGACTTCTGGAGGTGGTGTCACTGATGTGTCTATTATATATCGATTATTTACTCCAATTCCCTTAGTTTTTATAGTCAATTTGAGCTCTTTGGAGCTTATTTTCTATGTTATTTGATGTCTTTGGAGTTGTTTCCCTGTGTTAGATGTTTTGGTGCAGATTAGGCGTTTAGTGCCTTTATCTAAGTTGCGGAATGGAAGATCAAAGAGATTGCACGAGTAATTTGAACAAGATTTGCAAGGAAAAGAACGATAAATCTTATTCACCCGGTCGACCGGGCGGTTTGGCCTGACCAGGCGAGCCACGAAGGAATAGCACGTAGCATGCTCAATTCGCCCGGCTAACCGGATGAGCAAAAGGCGAAAAGTGCTTAGGCACCCGACCGGGTGGAGTTGCCCGGTTGGCTGTGCGAATTTTCCCCTTTTGTCGTAGATTTCAATCACCGTCGTCCAACCGAGCGGTTTTTCGGGACGATTATTTTTGCCTTTTTTAGCCAATTTTGTAAAAATTATAAAAAGATTTTTAGTATTTTCGATAAGACCATCTTAATTTCTGCATTTTTAGGTTTAAACACTTAATTTTCTCTCTCTAGCTTGGTATTAACTCTTGCCTTTGAAGATTATAAAGATCATTGATTCTATTTTCATTATTCTTCAATAATTCCGTATTCCTCTTTACTTTGTTTAATTTAATGAAATCTTCTACTTCCATTATATTTATTGAGTTTATTATTATCATGATTGAGTAGTCTTTTCTAGGGCTTAGAGAGGGAAGCCATGTTTATACCTTTTTTTTTATGGTTTAAAGTTCTTTAATATTTGGATTGAATCAGAAAAATTCCTATTGATTTTTTATGCTTGTTTAGTTCGTGTAATTGCGCAATATGATGGGTTATGTTTAGCTTATAGGAGTTAGAATTGAAAGATTGTATTCATTAGAGGCTTGTTACAATAGGTAGTTTTGAATATGCCGTGTGACCGTACTGCCATATGTTAATCTAAGAGTTGTTAATGCCCGACAGTAGGATGAATGAAATACTCTATATATTTGAACCTCAATCCAAGTATTGTTGAATTATATTGTAGTGATTATATTGGTATAAGAATGGTGGACTGATCAATTGCCCTAGGTTTTTAATTATTTAATGCACTTTCATACTTTTGTGTTCAAGATTATTCTAGTGTAGTTATTAATTATTCAATCAAATTCCTCTCTTGAAATAGTTAAATAATTGAGCATAAATCTATAGAACTCCTCTTCTTGTAGATCGATCCATATTTGCCAGTTTCTACTAAAGAAACACCATGCACTTGCGGTATATAATTTAAAACCCATCAAGTTTTTGGCGCCATTGTCGGGGAGACGACTAGTTTCTATAGCTTTTTGATTGATTATTTTAACTATGTCTTCTGTCTCATTGGAACTTCAAGTTTCAATTGAGGCAATCTTACTACATTTTTTTTTATTTGTTTCTTTTATGCCCAGGTCTAAAAGAACAGGTACTTCAGTTCCAAATGATCCTGATCTTGAGAAAACCCTCCAGCAACTCAAGAAGAAATAAAAGAAGAATAAGAAGCCTACTAATAAGGGAAACTCCACGGAAGAACCAATTGAATCAATCATGCCTCCTAAGTCATTGAAGTCTTATGGAGTACCTTCTCCTGGCAATGTTCTTACAGGCCCTACTATGCCTGACATACAAGCAAACAACTTTGAAATCAAACCTGCCCTAATTAATATGATCCAACAGAACCAATTCGACGGACATCCATCTGAAGACCCAATAAATCATTTACATTCGTTTCAATAACTCGGTTATACCATTAAGCATCAAGGGGTCACTCCTGATTAGTTGAAGGACATGGTATTTGAGTTTTCTTTGAAAGACAAAGCTTAAAAATGGTTGAATGATGTTATAACAACTGAATGGAGTGCTATTTCTGAAGCATTTTTGAAAGAGTATTATCGTCCTACCAAGACTGTAGAAATAAGACATAAACTTGCTACCTTTCAACAAGAACCCGATGAAACACTGAAGGAAGCATGTAGGTTCAAGGACCTATAGAGAGAATGCCCATACCATAATCTTGACAACTAGTTCATCACCCAAGCATTTTACAATGGTCTACGACCCCATATCAAGAGTACGATTGATTCATCTGCAGGAGGTGTCTTCCTAGATAAAGAGGTGGGTGAAGGGTACAATTCTCAGGCCAACTTAGCAGCAAATGATCACAGTTCCTCCAGGACTATTACAAAGAAAAAGTTAGATGCTGATGCATATGCATTATTGTCTTCACAAGTAGCCCAGTTGAGCATGAAGATGGATTCACTTAATCATCACAGTCTAATACTCCTCCTATGAGTATTAATATGATGTCTTCCATGACTCCTATTACCTTTTCTTACTGTGAGGTGCGTGGTGTTCAAGGCCACTTTGGTCATGATTGTTGCTACAATCAACCTGACCCGAATCAGATGGAGCATGCAAATGCTTTCTAGCAGAGACCTCCACACAACATAATGTCGTCACTCTTCGAAGATATACACAGTATGATGCCCCACTTATGCCTATTGATGATTCACCACCTCGAGTTTAGAATGATGTAGTGGATGAAAATGAAGGTGAGGATAGCTCAAAAACTCAAATTGAGCACGGGAAAGTAGACGAAGCAGAGAAACACAAGGAGAAAATTACTGATTCTCCTACTCCACCATTACCTTTCCCCCATAGGATGCAAAAATTAAAGGTCGATCAACAACTTGGTAAGTTCATGTATATGGTCAAAAATCTTGAGGTAACAGTTCCTTTCACTAATTTAATTTCTCAAGTACTTGTGTATGCCAAGTTTTTGAAAGATATGATTACTAAAAAGAAAGATTTGGGTGGCATAGATGGAGTTGCTCTAACTAAAGAATGCAATGATATTCTACAAAATAAAATTCCATCAAAACTAAAAGATCATGGTAGTTTTTTCATCCCTTGTCATGTGGGTGCTTTGTTTATAGATAAGGCTTTATGAGATTTAGGTGGGTAGTGTATCTATTATGCCTTTATTATCTATCTATAATAAACTGGACTTGGGAGTTTTAATATGCACCCAGCTTACTTTGCAGATGGCAGATCGATCTGTGAAATATCCTTTGGGTATTCTAAAGGATGTACCTGTTAGAGTTGGAAAATTCTACATTCATGTAGATTTTGGTGTACTTGATATGGAAGAAGATAGTCAAATTCCCATTATTTTAGGTAGACCTTTTCTATGTACTTCAGGTGTTGTTATTGATGTAAAATCTAGCTCTCTGAGTTTAAGTGTTGGTGATGATACTGTTACTTTTAAGCTAACCAATGATATCCAGTCTCCTATGCTTGAGCACACATGTTGCAGGATTGATGTACTCGATGAGAATTCTGGAGTTAGTTTTCAACAATTTCTGTCAAATGATTTATTAGAGACAATTTTCAATCTGAATGATGGTCTTGACATTGATAAGGTAGCAGATTGTAAGGTAATGGAGAGTATTTGCTCTACTTTCGAACCACAGGTAAAGAAGTTAGAACTTAAACCTTTACCTTCTCACATCAAATATGCATATCTTGATGATGATGAGGAATGCCCTATGATTGTCAGTAGTAAACACATAGATAGCCAACTTTCACAACTTCTTTCAGTGTTTCGCATGCACAAAAAGGCTATTGGGTATAATATTGATGATATAAAGGATATTAGTCCTGATTTTTGCATGCATAAAATAAACTTGAAAGAAAATCACTACCCTTGCATATAACCCCAAAGACGGTTTGAATCCTAATATACAAGAGGTCGTGAAAAAGGAAATTATGAAACTACTTGATGTGGGCATCATCTACCCCATCTCAAATTTTAAGTGGGTGAGCTCGGTTCAAGTTGTACCTAAAAAAGGGGGAACTACTGTTGTTAAGAATGATAGGGATGAACTAATTCCTACTCGTACTGTTATAGGTTGGCAAATGTGTATTGACTATTGCGGATTAAACACGTCCACTTTGAAAGATCACTTCCATCTCCCTTTTATTGATCAGATGTTATAAAGATTAGGAAAACATAACTTTTTCTGTTATTTGGATGGATATTTAGGTTTCTTTCAGATCTCCATTCACCTAACAGATAAGGAGAAGACAACGTTCACTTGCCTATACGACACTTTTGCATATTGCAGAATGCCATTTGGTTTGTAAAACACCCCTGCCACATTTCAGAGAAGTATGATGGACACCTCATATCTGAATGTGACATCTAGGTGGACAGAGCAAAAATTAAGGCGATTGAGAAAGTTCCTCCTCCTGTGAATGTCAAAGGAGTGAGGAGTTTTCTGGGTCATGCGGGGTTCTATTGCAAATTTATAAAAGACTTTTCAAAAATTGTGAAACCCCTTACTCAATTGTTGGTTAAGGATGCCACTTTTGATATTACTGATGCTTGTGTGGAATCTTTTGAGAGGATTAAGGAAGCATTGATCACTTCCCCTATCATACAACCTCTAGACTGGAGTCTACTCTTTTTAACACTAGTAGAATAAACCCTACCTACTGCGGTTTAAAAGTGTCATATTGCTGCGGTTTTGGGCACGCAACAATTAAGGGGGCAGCAATAGGTATATATAATATTGCTGCGGTTTTAAACCGTAGCAATATATACCAATATTGCTGCGGTTTTTTAGGCCAAACCGCAAGAATATGTTTGTTTCTGATTAAAAAAATACAACGTATTACTGCGGTTTTGGCTAGAAACCGCAGCAATAGGTCCTGACACGTGCAAAAAAAAATTTTTTTTTTATTTTGCAATTATTTTTTTTGCATATTGCAATTAAATTTCAAAGAATATCATTCCTTCAAGAGACCAGCACTGAAGTACCATACCACAAAAGTAACTAAACCAAATCACTATATATTCAATAAAAATAATATTTAACAAACCCTAATTACAAAAATATATATAAAAAATAAAACAGAACTAATAAGCAAAAATTTAAAAAAAAGAAAAAGAAAAAAAAATAGAGATACATAATACTTCTGAGATAGGAAAATGGAATTAACAAAGAATACAAAATTTACATAGAATTAATAAAGAATATTAAAAAATTAAAGGAATAAGCAAAAATTTAAAACAACGAAAAAGAAAAAAAAATGAGATATAGAAGGTAGCTAAGATAGGAAAATAGAATTAATAATGAATACAAGATATACATAGAATCAATAAAAAATATTAAAAATTAAAGGAAAATTGATTAGATCTTGAAACCCTAAACATTAGAGACACTTGGTACGGACAGCGAACGAACTCGACGAACCAATGACGGTCGACGGCGACCGACTGGGAGCAAAAACGGTGGTGGAGACGAACGACGGCGACCGACTGAGAGCAAAAACGGTGGTGGGTACAACGGCGACCGGCGACAGAGCGAAGAACTAACGAACCAATGACGAACAAACTAACGAACTCGAGACGTTAAGGGCGACGAAGGGGCGAACGACGTTGTTGGTGACGAATGAACGCCGGCGAACGAGGATGGGAGAGAGAGGAGATGAAGAGAAACGACTTTGTTGTTGAGAGGCGCTAAGGGCTAAATCGTTCGCTTATTTATGGTAAGCGTATGTATACAGAATCAGCGAAGAGAGCCAGAAATGAAGGAGGAGAGAGCCGGAAATGAAGGAGGAGAGAGAGAGGAGAGAGAGAAGAGAGAGTTTGCCCTAAATGACTGATGAGAGGAAATGAGAGAGAGAGAAAATTTTTGTTACTTAAACGGTTGAGGAGAAGGAACAAAACCCTAATGGGCCGCGCGTATTTTTTATTTAAAAAAGTCTATTGCTGCGGTTTATTTTAGGAACCGCAGCAATAGGTTGAAATAATAATTTTTTATATTATTTTAATATATTGCTGCGGTTTTGGTCAGAAACCGCAGCAATATATTTGGTCAAATAGTCAAAAAATTTCAAAAAAAAATTCGTTGAAACCATATTGCTGCGATTTTCGATAGAAACCGCAGCAATATAGTTTTTTATATTTTTTCTTTTCTTTTAACGTGATATATTGTTGCGTATGGGTAAAACCGCAGCAATATCACCGCAGCAAATAGCATTTATTCTACTAGTGTAATATCATGTGTGATGCTAGTGACTATGTCGTTGGTGCTATGCTTGGTCAAAGGAAGAACAAAGTCCTCCATGCTATCTACTATGCTAGCAAGACATTAGATGAAGACCGGGTCAACTATGCTACTATAGAGAAAGAGTTGTTGGCCATTGTTTATGCTCTTGACAAGTTTCGAACCTACCTCATAGGTTCTGAAGTGATTGTCCACACCGACCCTGCTGCACTGAAATATCTATTGGCTAAGAAGGAAGGCAAGCCACGACTTATACGATGGATACTCTTACTACAAGATTGGAGATCCGCGACAAGAAGGGTGCTAATAATATACTTGCATATCATCTTTCCAGATTGAAATTTAAGTCAAATGTTGATGTTCCCATAGATGATTCCTTTTCGGATGACCATCTTTTTGATGTGTCTACTCAATCTCCATGGTATGCTAATTTTGCTAACTATTATGTTGATGGTTCTCATCCTCCTAATTTGACTTATCAACAGTGCAAGAAGTTTTATCATGACGCTAAGCCTTTCTATTGGGAAGACCCACTCTTGTAGAGGAAATGCTCAATTGGCTTGTTGAGAAGATGTGTTGCTAATTGGGAGATAGTTGCGATTCTACAACATTGCCATAGTATGCCTTGTAGTGGGCATCTTTGCTCATAAGCCACAACTTATAGAGTTCTCCAAAGTGGCTTTTATTGGCCTACTATTTTCAAAGATGCTTGTGCTTTTTGTCTTTCCAGCAATGCATGTCAACGAACGGGAAATATTTCAAAGAGATAGGAGATGTCACAAATGGGAATTTTGGAGATTAAGCCATTTGATGTGTGGGGCATTGATTTTATGGGACCTTTCCCTTCTTCTTGTGGAAACAAGTATATATTAGTTGATGTGGATTATGTGACTAAGTGGGTTGAAGTTCTGGCTTCAATTACCAATGATTCTAAGGCAGCCATGAAGCTCTTCACGAAGATTATTTTTTGTCGATTCGAAGTCCCGAGAGTCTTGCTCAGTGATGGGGGGTCTCATTTTCATCAAAGAACCTTCAAAGCTTTACTAAAGAAATATGGAGTCACTCATAAGGTCAATTTGGCTTATCATCCTCAGACTAGTGGTCAAGTTGAAGTCTCCAATCGTCATATCAACCGCATCTTAGAAAAGGTAGTCAACAGGTCAAAGAAAGATTGGTCCCAAAAGTTAGATAATACTTTGTGGGCTCTGCGAACTGCTTTTTAGACACCTTTAGGATCCACCCCATATTGGTTGGTCTATGGCAAAGCTTGTCATTTACCAGTTGCAATGGAGTATCTCTCAGCTTGGGCAGTTAAAGAAATTAACCTGGATTTAGAAGCTGCTAGTGAGGCAACACTTCTTCAGTTGAATGAGTTAGATGAGCTTTAAGTGGAAGCATATGAAAACCACAAACTTTACAAGGAGCAGACAAAGAGATTTAATGACAAGATGATTGCGAAGCGTGAGTTTCATGTTAGTGACAACATTCTACTATACAACTCTAGACTAAGGCTTCCTGGAAAGCTTAAGTCAAAATGAGCTGGATCTTTTGTTTTCACTGATGTGAAGGCACATGAGCTATTCAAGTGGTTAATGCAGCGGGGACGAAGTTTAAACTGAATGGTGAGCGTCTGAAACTGTACCATAATGGAGTTTCATAGGCCAAGTGAAGGTTTTGTACTTCGACACTCCCCCACTTTGAAATCTAAGGCACTACGGTCGTGTGGGACCTATCTAAACCAACACTTTGCGGAAGGCAACCCGTTTTCTATTTTCATCTTTGCTAGTTTTGATTACTTTTCTTTTTCATTGTTTTTAGAGAGAGGCGAGGAAGAGTGTACTAATATTCTGACTAGTTTAGTGTATAGGGGGGTCAATATCATAACATGGGAAATTTTTGATGGAAAAATAGCTTGAAACACAACCACCCGGGCAAGCACGCCTCACCGGGCGCCCAATTGATTTTAAGAAGGAACGTAAACACTTAAGAGAAAAAAATAACGTGATTTTCACCCGGTCGATCGGGCAACGCTGCCAGACCGAGCGCGCAAGCAAATTTGGGATTTTGGTGCCCGGTTAACCGGGCAAAAATAGTGCACTAGTTAATGTTTGGAATCGCCTGACCGGGCGCCTTGACTCGTCTTACCAGGTCATCTGCGCTACGGAGAAAACGAAGGAAAAAAATCTGCACCACCCGTATTTGTGCGCCTCCTCTCACTCTTCTCTTCACTTTTTTTCTTTTCTTTATCCTCATAAACCTTCCTTTTCTCTCTCCTCAATACCTCCATACCTAATCCTTTTTCTACCTTTCTTCACTCATAAATTCTATCTTCTCCTTCAAATTTTCTTAACCCTCTTCCCTTTTCTTCATCTTTCTCACACCAAATTCACAAATTTCCCATCTTTTCTTCCTCCCACTTCAATTCACTATTTCACACAAATTTCACCATATCAAGGCCAAACAAGAGGAGGCAAAGCATGAGAGGGGAATCAAGCAACCAAATTCCACCGGATTTAAATTTTCCCGAGGTCATTTTATAATCTATAGAGCAAAAACAATATTTTCAAAAATTACAAATATCGAAATATATATAATCCCAACT
Source organism: Beta vulgaris subsp. vulgaris (assembly GCF_026745355.1). Taxonomy (NCBI): domain Eukaryota; kingdom Viridiplantae; phylum Streptophyta; class Magnoliopsida; order Caryophyllales; family Amaranthaceae; genus Beta; species Beta vulgaris. Next base: position 28,501,500 of record NC_079203.1, read on the forward strand.
TATTTTGTTGATTCATCTTCTTTGCATGCTTTTGGTATATTTTCTTATACTAAGACTTTGTTTGAGAAATTGGGATTAGAAACAATGTTTAGCATGTTTTTTTGGACATACAGTCATCTTACACTTGAATTTTTGAGTTTCCTATAAGTAGGGAACAAAAATCAAGTTCTCTGTTTTCACCTTATGAATGAGGATCGAGAGCTTACTTTAGGCCAATTAGCTGCTTTTTTGACCTTCCCATTACTGATGACCATCGTCCCCCTCCCCATATTCGTATTAATACCTTGTGGACAACATTTACCGGAGAGGAAGTTAACACCCAACATATGTTTGCAGACCATCTCCATTTTCCCAGTCTTTGCTACTTGTAGCAATTTTTGGGATTTACAATTTTTCAGGGTGTGCTGAGCCCCATCCTGTCAAAATCAGGAGATTTTTCTGATGGGTAGTTATCTATTCCCCGAGTTTGACTACTCTTTATGCGTTCCTTACTTGTTTGTGTCCTAACTGAAGCGGACTGCCACTAGTTTTCCTGCCTTGTTTAATGATGGTAGTGTAAAGGGGCAACCTATTATTTTAGGTGGCCTCATTACCGCTATCGTTGTTCATTTTGGCTATGATCCCGACATTAGCAATGCGGTAGCTGGTCCTGCTGAGATTGGATTTGATTATATGACCAATGCCAAATTAATAACCGCCCAGTCGGCTAATAATTTTAGGTGGTTCATAGCTAAGAAGGAGTCTATCCATCCTCCTGACCGTGCTCAGGACCACCTCGAACATGGTGTGGGTCCGTACCTACTTCCTATGTGCGGTGAAGAGCCCATTGCTCGACGACCTATGAGGACCTACCATAGGCAGTCCATTGGGGGAAGCCTCCTACTCCACACCTATCGATCCTATGATGGACGCCCTTACCCGCATCGAGCAGGGACAGCAGTCCCTTACCTAACAGATGGGCCACCTTGAGCTTGGCCAGGCTACTCTCCAGATTCACCTGACCTTCCCGGACACACGGTTAACCACTGTGGAGTTGGACTTGTGCCACACCCTATACCCCATCTACCATGACTACTTTCACCAGGGGTTTATTGCCCATGATGCCACCCATCCTTCTTGGTATACACCACATGTACCTGACCCCACTGGCCATGCTGCTTCTGGTGATGCAGGTACTATTAGTTGCGATTTTACTGATGATGACGTGTGAGTCCTATCCTTCCTTCTTGCTGTGATGATGTCATTGACGAGTTCAACTTGGGGGAAGAATTTTGCAAGTACACCCCTTCCCTTTTACTTCTTTTTAGTGTAGTTAGTTTAGTTTCTTTGCTTTTCGTATTTTAATTTCATTGCTTTCCTACATAAAACCAAAAAATCTTTAAAAAAAATCAAATATTGCTGAAAAAAATACTAAAAATATGAGTTGACTGATTGGTTTGATTGCTTCTATGTGCCCCATGATGTTCTTTGAAAGTATATTTGGGTTGTTTATCTAGATAGTTGGGCACTTGAGATTGTGATGCTCGAATGTGATCTTTACTTGCCTTGACCTTAAGTGAGTTTTAACGATAATACGCTTATTTTGACTGCATGCTTGAACTGGTTAGATTGTGAGGATTCATTCTTGCCCAAAAATTTATTTCTATATCCTGTATGTTTCTTGTGTGTTAGTTCCTCATTAGCTGATTGATCCTAACTTTGACAACATACTTATTAATATGTGATGACTTGAGGCAATTACTACGATAGAGGCGTTCTTTTGTCTGATTCTCGAGCCTCAGAGTTCTTTTTTTATATATACTATTATCCTCTTTAGCCCCATTGAGCCTAATGACTTTTTCATGTTACTAAACCTCATTACACGCCCATGGCCCTTATACTGATATTATTCCCAAGCCTAGCTTTGGGGAGCATTTTTATATGTTAGTTTCCGAGATTGTTTTTATGAGTTACTATGATGGAGATGATTGTATTTTGTAAGGTTCGAAGTTTGAGAAAAAGAAAAGAATAATCAAAGTGAGAAATAAATGTGATTGTTGAATCGAAAAATTGCAAAGAAAAATAAAAGAAAGATTGAAAAAAGTTCAAAACTCCTTTCACATTTCTTGCAAAGAAAAATTCATTACATTGCTTCAAGGATGGGTTTATTGAAGATTTTATTGATTCATAGAGTTGGGACATCGTTATGGGTTTTGTGTTTTGGTTGATGCATAGGACTCACTTGGCCTTGTTTTTAGTGACTTTTACTCGCTCATTCTTGGTTTTTCCACCACATTTCCTATACATATTCCCTACCCTTACCTAAGACCCATTACAACCCTGAAAATTTCCTCTTGATATTGTGTTTACATTGTTTATTGGATTGATGTGGAGTCAGTTTGTCAAAGTTAAAGAGTACGTTCACTACTTGAGTCGACATGATTAGGATGACTGGCATTATTACCCTTCTAAACACATGAGAGTGTGAGTGGGAAGGGTTATTATGGTTGGGTTGGTGAGTGTTCGGACACATTTATTGCCTGCCACAAAAATTTTGAGAGGAGTGACACCCTAGTGAGTACCTTTTCGAGATTTTCATGTCATATAAGGCAGCCGCATTTGATTGCTTATTTGGGCGATTGTGGGTAGAGTGATCTGAACAGTCGAACTTGAATTTTTCCTTCTTAAAGTGATTTTGGGCTTTATAAAGTTTTTTATCTCTGTTTTCATATATAAAGGGGTGAAGCAATCATCTTGATGTTCATGTCATGGTTTTGCTTAGGGACAAGCAAAAGAGTAGCTTGGGGGATTTTGATGTGTCTATTATATATAGATTATTTACTCCAATTCCCTTTGTTTTGATAGTCGATTTGAGCTCTTTTGAGCTCGTTTACTGTGTGATTTGATGTGTTTGGAGTTTTTTTCCGTGTGTTAGATGTTTTGGTGCAGATTAGGCGTTGAGTGCCTTTATTTAATTTGCGGAACAGAAGCCCAATGGTCACATAAGGCCTGATAAGTCATTTATATATATAGTCTTTAGGTGCAGTTAGGTTGCATTTTAGAGCATTTAGTTTCATTATATTCTTAAGTTATGCTTAAGCTATGCTTTTCTACTCCTATTCGGTATATTTTCTTGTTTTTGATGAATTTCAGGCATTGATAACGTATTTGGAGTATGATTAGCTAAGCTTGAGGATTAGGAGCACTTGGAAAGAAGCTACAATGCATAAGGATCGTATGGATATGTCATAGTACGAGTTTGAGCAAAAACGAAGCAGAAAATCATTAGAAGAAATGTGAAAAATAGTCATGTCTAATCTTCTGATCATAACTTTTGATGTGCTTCTTACAATCAAGTAATTCCAGCATATATGGAAACTAGACTTGAAGAGCTTTCCAATGATAGGTGGCACTCCCCGAGGAGACTTCTAGTCAAGGAGTTATGCCTTTCGGAAGATTGCACTGTTTCTTCTGGAATCTGTCACGCGTATGCGCGGATGACTAATCCGCCCATCAATGATTTAATTAAGACTTTCCATATCTTGTAAAATTACTTTCTTAGTCATATTAGGTTGAAGAATATTTTTTAGATAGGTTTCCATTCTTTTTCTCTCTCCTCCTCCCGTCTCACGTTATTTTTTAGGTTTTAGTTTTAGTTTTTCTCTCCTCTTTTTCTCTCTAGTTTTTAGTGGTAAACCCTAGTTTTCATTCTTTTTCATTAATTCATGAATTCTATTAGTTTCTTTCCTTGATTTCTTTGATTATATTTTTCTTTGTAGATTCAGATTTCATAATTTATTTCACGATAGAGTAGTTTTTATTTCTAGGGTTTGGGAGTCCATGTTTATATGCTATGATTTGATTGATATTTATTCATGGTTTGATTAGTTATTAATTTCTCTAATTGATTAGTGTTTTTCTTGTTAATTTTGCAATCTGATCAATTGTTAAATTAATATTGTTAATATCGAGTCATAGATCGAGAGATAGTACTCTTTAGAGGTTTACCTACAATTAGCAAATCTGATTATGTTGAGCGACCGTACGAGCATATGTTGATTTGAGAGCGTTAATGCCTTACCAAGGATTAACATGTGCTCTAGATATCTGATTGATTGAACTATTGATGATATTTTGATAGATTATAATTATAAACATAGTGAACCATTACCCTATATCCTTTTTAATTTGATTTTCGTAGTTTGATTAGTTTAGAACTTTAATTCAATTATACCTGATCTTATTTAGTTTCTCTATACCTTATAAACTATATTAAAACGACCATCTCTCTGTGGATTCGACCCTACTTACCCTACTACATTGTTAGAAGGTTTTGCAAGAACTATTTTTGACGGGTTTATGACAGCCTATCAAATTTTGGCGCCGTTGCCGGGGAGACGGTATTGTTTTATTTAGTTTTTATTGTTGGTGAAACTAAATTATATATATTATTTTTTCTTTTTGTGAATATTTTTATTTATTTTTTTTTTCTCATGGAGTCATGCTAATTTGATGATGGGGATAATTATTTTGCTAGGCAACATAGTAATAATTCTTAGAATTCTCATGTTTACAGTTTTGATGCATCATAACAAAATCCTCCTAATTTTTGCATGAGTTCTCCTGAATTACCTAATATGTTATGTGAACCCCATGTACATGGTAGTAATCTAGAGCAATTTTTTCTTTTACTCAGTATGAGAATAAAGCATTTTGGAAGTATTATCATAGGCTTAATGATTTTATTGGTCCTAATCATGGAATTGAACTGTGGGATATGTGCCTAGTGATTTATGAGGGGTTAAATGAAGAGATTAGGATGATTTTAGAATCAATGTCTAATGGGGGATTTCTATTCCAAGCACCATATTATTGTTGGGATTTAATTGTGTGGTTGGCTAGGGATACTTATGAGTGGGAGATGTCTTCATATGTTGTTTCACCCCAAACATACATGACACCACCCCCTTGTTGTTCTAATTGTCAGTCTACTTACCATGATTTTTCTTCGTGTGATGGGATATTAATAAATGATTTCGACCCCTCTTCCCAATTAGAATGTCAATCTGCTCAGAACTCTAGCCCCAATTCGTTTATTTATGATGATAATGAGGGGTGGATATTTAATGAGAGCTATTTGGATGATGATAAGATTGAGAGAAGCGCTAATATGATGGATGTTTTGTAGGAGGAAGAAACCATGGTGGAAATTTCCTCTTTAGAGGAAAGTCATGCTGAGAGTAAGGTGATTTATGAGCCTTTATCGGCACCACTTACTGTTTTTGAGTCTCATGTTTCATTCTCTGAAAAACTTGACATTATTCCTTCATCTCCTATATTATATCCTCCATCATACCTTCTTTGTGCCCCTTTGAATGACTCTCATGATCATGTAACTAATGTAAACTTAGTTTCTTTTATTCCTTTTGAGTCATGTAAAAAGACTAACAATTTTTCTTTTACTTCTTGTAAATATAATGTTTCCTTTGATTTTTCTTTTTGTAGTTTTAGGAATTTTTTAGTATTAATTTTTTTTATTTTTCATTTTCACTCTTATATAATATGCTTTGAGATGTCTGCAGGAGCATATGATAAGCTTCTTAGAGCATTGAATTATTATGAGTGATCTACTAATCTTCAGCGGTCATGCAAGACTTGAAATTAGCGCTTCTTGGGAGGCAACCCGAGTTTTAACTTAGTTTATTTTCTTCTTTTCTTTACTTTTTATTTTGATTTTTTTTTCATTCTTTTTGTGTGATTTTTGGTGTGTTTTCGTTGGTTCTTGTGATTGTAGGTGGAAAGTTCGGTGGCCTACACACAACCCAGCGCAATAGACTCTCTGCTGGGCCCGCTGGCCTGCCAGCGCTCGCTGGTTTGCTGGTTGCTTTTCGAAAAAGAAAAAAAGAAGAAAAAAAATCAAGGAGAAGACGCAGCATGCACGTTGAGAGAGAAAGAGGAACGACAGCACTACCGCACCACCCACCGGCGACCTGCTTTAGAGCCCAACACCACCACCTTTACCGGCACCAACCGCACCGGAATTTTCTGCCAGCTGACCTACAGTGCACCACCATCAGCGCCCCACCACATCCATCTTTGTACCAATTTTCTGCCATTGGTAACGTCCGGTTCACCGCATATCCCAACCACCATCGTCGGCGCATCTCACCACCATCGTCGGCGGTTTCGGAATCCAGCTGCACTCCACGCCTTCCCCTCCCATTGCCTACATTCGCCGACTTCCTACCTGTCAAGGGACCAACTCAACCAAAAGCTTAAGCTGATGGTTGAGGACCCATGAATAGATTTATACTCTATCACGCCCCCTCACGCAAGAGCCCTTTGGGCTTGAAGTGTGGATGCAACACAGGCCTCCCTCATACCTGGCGCTAAATATTTCACTGAGAAAGAAGGGGTGGATGAGATTCGAACCTGTGACCTTTTTGTCACGGTGGGTTTGATACCATGTCAAGGGACCAAATCAACCAAAAGCTTAAGCTTTTGGTTGAGGCCCCATGAATAGATTTATACTCTATCACAACCGTCCTTCTGTTTTCCACCGGCGTAACACACCCACTCTCGTCGGATTTTGCCGCATGACCAGCTTCTCTCACCACCATCCCCATCATCGAACACCGTCTCCATCCACCGTCCGCCTCTCTTCTCTACCCACGCCTGGTCCTTCGAACCACTGCCCCATTCTACCACCACCGAACCCAGCACCCCCTTTTCCCCTGCTTCTTTCATCCTCACTCACACTCTGCTTCTCTCCATCACAATTCATAGATAACCACCAAAAACTGGCGCGCCACCACCGGCTAATCGCCATAGACCGCCGTATCCAACATCCCCGCACCATTATCACGACTTCCATCTTCTTCTTGTTACCCTCTGATCTTTTATCTCTTCTTTATTCTTCCTCCCCCCCCCCCCCCTTTTCTTTAATTTTTTCTTTTTCTTTTATTTCTTTTATTTCTTCTTTTTCTTTTATTTCCTCTCTTTTCTTCTCATTTGTTTTAGTCTGATTTTTTTTTTCTTTTTGTTTTTATTTCTTCTTATTATTACCTTTTCCCTTGATCATCTAATTCCTTTTTCTCTCTCCAATTCATGATTGTTGTAGGATTTGTGCAAGTGACAACAAAATACTCAAGTTAGTCTTCAAGACCTCATACAATGTGATTTTTAAGCTTATCTGATACTTCAATTGGATAGTAACCTTTTATATTTGTATTGTTAATATTCTTGATATGACTTTGACATTTTTGGCTGGATTTTTATTTTGATGTCCTCTTGTAAGAATCTTTTTAACAGATTGATTGAATTTTTGGATTGTTGGAGTTTGTGTGTGGTCTTGGTGGTGTGTTGTGGCTTTTGGTGGGGAACTTTGGTGATTGGGTGATCCCGGGGTTGCTTTTGGTTCTTTCTCTGAACTGGTTTATGCAGTGAGGACACTGCATATTCTAGCTTGGGGGAGGAATATTCTATCATTTATTGCTTTATAGTGTAGATTTTATTGTTTTTGTAGGATGTTGCACGGTTTATACTGCTTATTAGAAGTGGAAGTTTACGTGTAACCAAAAAAAATTGTACTGCTTTCTTAGTTGCATTAGCATATTTCATCTCATTTTAGTTGCATCTATGGGACTACTGCTAAGACTTTTTGAGAACCTTGTTGATATTTTACTACATTTGTTAAGTGTCACTCGTCTTGTCCATGATACTTCATAGCATGATTGTTTCGCAACTGATTGTTTGTGGTAAGATTGATTGATCTCTCTCTGACTCGATTTAACATTACTATGCAGACACCTTAACCTAAGTGAGTTTTTGTGCCTATAAACTGACGTATATGTGTCAGTTCTGTTCTTTCATGTGTGATTAGTTCCTCGTTGTTGCGTTGATCTTGACTTTGACTTGGTACTCCTTGATATTTGATAGTGCATACATTTTGATATGATTGAGGCGCTGCATTTGATGATATTAGCTCCAGAGTTATTCTTATTTTCATATTATCCTTCCTTTAGCCCCGCTGTGCCTTTTCTGACTTTTTTTGATTGATACCTACATTACAAGCCATTGGCCTCATTTGATTCTTGTCCCAAGCCTAACTTGGGGGAGCGAGTATTAGTTTTGGTTTGGTTTGTATTGAATTGAAATGCTTTATTAGTGGTTAGAAGGATGAAAAATATGTTTAGTGAGCTTGGAAATTGAAATGAATGTTCGTGAAAAAGAAACACAAAAAAAAAGGTGAAAAATGAAATGAAAAAGAAGTGAAAAAGAGTTGTGAATAAAGTGAAATAAAAAGGGTTATGATTGAATTTCTTGAGTGAAAAGGTTGTTGCTTATTTTTGGAGATTGTTGGTTGTTGCACGGAGTTGTTATATATCTTGCTCATGTTTTCAGTTATATGATGCTCCCCTTCTCGGTTTTTCCACCACGATTCCCAAATTATTTTCTACACCTTTAACCTCAGCCCCATTACAACCCTTAAATGTTCTCTTGATCATTATGTATTGTATTGTTGAGAATTAAGTGAGTCAAAAAGTCAAAGTTAAAGAGTATTTGCTTCATCTGAGTCGACTTGTTTAGGTTGAGAGTCATTATTTAACCCTTAAGCACATGAGAGATTTGAGTGCACGTAACTATAGTGAGGTCTGTCATGTTTGGTTAAATCCAGTTGGGGAGAGATGGTTTGCGATATGATTGGAGAGTCGATTGTAATACATGATATGCTATGCAGCTTTGTTCGAGATTGTTTCGATGCCTTGTTTTGTAGTGATTATATCTCTCGTATTCTCAATTGAGTGTTTAGCCCTGTTGTAGTCCTATATTGTGGGTTGTCTAACTTTTCCGATATCTATGTCTTATTGCTTGAGGAAAAGCAATGGTTTAGCTTGGGGGAGTTTGATAAGTCATTTATATATATAGTCTTTAGGTGCATTTAGGTTGCATTTTCGAGCATTTAATTTCATAGTTAGGTTCATTGTTGCATTATATTCTTAAGTTATGCTTTTCTACTCCTATTCGGTATGTTTTCTTGTTTTTGATGAATTTCAGGCATTGATAACGAGTTTGGAGTATGATTAGCTAAGCTTAAGGATTAGGAGCACTTGAAAAGAAGCTACAATGCATAAGGATCTTATGGATATGTCATAGTAGGAGTTTGAGCAAAAACGAAGCAGAAAATCATTAGAAGAAATGTGAAAAAGAGTCACGTCTACTCTTCTGATCATAACTTTTGATGTGCTTCTTAAAATCGAGTAATTCCAGCAGATTTAGAAACTAGACTTGAAGAGCTTTCCAATGATAGGTTGCATGCCCCGAGTAGACTTCTAGTCAAGGAGTTATGCCTTTCGAAAGATTGCACTGTTTCTGCTGGAATCTGTCACGCGTACGCGCGGATGACTAATCCGCCCATTAATGATTTAATTAAGACTTTTCATATCTTATAAAATTACTTTCTTAGTCATATTAGGTTAAAGAATATTTTTTAGATAGGTTTTCATTCTTTTTCTCTCTCCTCCTCCCCTCTCACGTTATTTTTTAGGTTTTAGTTTTAGTTTTTCTCTCCTCTTTTTCTCTCTAGTTTTTAGTGGTAAACCCTAGTTTTCATTCTTTTTCATTAATTCATGAATTCTATTAGTTTCTTTCCTTGATTTCTTTGATTATGTTTTTCTTTGTAGGTTTAGATTTCATAATTTATTTCATGATATAGTAGTTTTTATTTCTAGGGTTTGGGAATCCATGTTTATATGCTATGATTTGATTGATATTTATTCATGGTTTGATTAGTTATTGATTTCTCTAATTGATTAGTGTTTTTCTTGTTAGTTTTGCAATCTGATCAATTGTTAAATTAAACATTGTTATTATCGAGTCATAGATCGAGAGATAGTACTCTTTAGAGGCTTACCTACAATTAGTAAATCTGATTATGTTGAGCGACCGTACTAGCATATGTTGATTTGAGAGCGTTAATGCCTGACCAAGGATTAGCATGCGCTCTAGATATCTGATTGATTGAACTGTTGATGATATTTTGATAAATTATAATTATAAACATAGTGAACCATTACCCTATATCCTTTTTAGTTAGATTTTCCTAGTTTGATTAGTTTAGAACTTTAATTCAATTATTCCTGATCTTGTTTAGTTTCTCTATACCTTATAAGCTAGATTAAAACGATCATCTCTCTGCGGATTCGACCCTACTTACCCTACTACATTGTTAGAAGGTTTTGTTGGAATTATTTTTGACGGGTGTACGACAGCCTATCAAGGCCCTGAGAAGATCCGAGAGATTGCACGAGTGATTCGGACAAGATTTGCAAGGCAAAGAACGAGAAATCTCATTCTCCCAATCGATCGGGCGGTTTGGCCCGACCAGGCAAGCCACAAAGGAATAGCAGGCAGCATGCTCAATTTTCCTAGATAACAGGGCGAGCAAAAGGCCAAAAGTGCTTACGCGCCCGATCGGGCTATGTTACCTGGTTGACCGAGCCGATTATCCCCTTTTGTCGTAGATTTCAATCACCGTCGCCCGACCAGGCGATTATTCGGGACGATTATTTTTGTATTTTTTTTAGCCAGTTTTGTAAAAACTATAAATAGGTTTTTAGTATTTTCGATTAGACCATCTTAATTTCCGCGTTGTTAGGTTTAAACACTTAATTTTCTCGCTCTAGCTTGGTAGTAACTCTTGCCTTTGAAGATTATAAAGATCGTTGATTCCGTTTTCATTGTTCTTCAATAATTCCGTATTCCTCTTTACTTTGTTCAATTTAATGAATTCTTCTACTTGCATTATGTTTATTGATTTTATTATTATCATGAGTGACTAGTATTATTCTAGGGCTTAGAGAGGGAAGCCATGTTTATACCTTTTTTTTTATTATGGTTTAAAGTTCTTCGATATTTGGATTGAATTAGAATAATTCCTATTGATTTGTTATGCTTCTTAAATTTGTGTAATTGCACAATATCATGAGTTATGTTTAGCTAATAGGAGTTAGAATCGAAAGATCGTATTCATTAAAGGCTTGTTACAATAGGTAGGTTTGATTATATTGAGTGACCGTACTTGCATATGTTAATTTAAGAGTTATTAATGCCTGATCGTAGGATTAACAAAATACTCTAATTATTCGAACCTCAATCCAGGTACTGTTGAACTATATTGTAGTGAGTAAATTGGTATAAGCATGGTGGATCGATCGATTGCCCTAGGTTTTAAATGATTTGATAAGCTTTTATCTTTTTATGTTCAAGATTATTCTAGTGTAGTTATTAATTATTCAATCAAATTCCTCTCTTGAAGTTGTTAAATAATTGAGCATAAATCTATAGAACTCCTCTCTTGTGGATCAACCCGTATTTGCCAGTTTCTGCTAAACAGACACCGTGCACTTATGGTATATATTTTAAAACCCATCAGCCACTAAAAAAGCTAAGAAGGACAAAGCCTCTATCTCAACTGCCTGAGGATCTCAAAAGAAGGATAAAGCCTCTACTTAAATTGCCCAAGATTCTCAGATTAAACATAAGAAAATAAAGGCATCTAAGGCTACCAGTACCTCAAAGCAGCAACCAAAAAGAAAGAAGACTAAGAAGAAGTGAAGGTTGAAGTGTTCCAAGATGCTTCATGCATGCTTTTTTTGTGAATTGGGGCACTGTTTTTTGCATAGGTACTTTGTAAATTTGGGCACTGTTTTGCATAGCTACTTTTGTCAAGCACAGTTATATGATCAATATGAAGATAGTTTTTGTAAAGCTACATTAGTAGATAAGCTACAAAAGTAGATACGTATTTTGAACAACTAACAATATTTCACTTAAATATTAACATTAGCATTACAAACATGAGTATTCCTACTTTTATTGCTACATTAACTAATTTTTATTATTGCTTTCTTCAATTTTTTCTTCAATTGCTTAAGTTCTTCCTTCATTTTATTATTGACAGAGCTTTCCCCCTCTTCCCTACTACCTTCAGTGTGCTTGAATCCCATTCCATGGCTGTTGCTACCTTGCTCATAACTTCCTTTGCACTCTTTGAAACTATTGCATGCATCACATTTGTAGTACAACCTTTGAGGATTTGTTACAGTTTCAGAACTTCTTATTGCATATTTTCTCCTACAAATGCAATAAGAATTAGGGAGCCTTATGTATAAAGAATCATAGTTTGAAGAGCATGTATTTGAATGAGAACTCATGCTTCATGTTAAGGGTTTCATTTTACATAGCAATGGCTTTATAAAGAAACCTGGCAGGCCTTCAATCTTCCTAACAGCTAGTTTTTTAACCTGGAAAAGTAGTCGTTATAACTGAAACATATTTTAGGGGTATATGGTGCATTAAGTTCCACAACAGGGGTACATCATGAAATAAGTTTGCCACTAATGGGGACCTAACATCCGTCAACAAAAAGGGTAACTGGATGTATTTTTTGAAAGGTGAGGGGTATATGGTGAATTTGGAAAGTTGAAAGGGTATATGGTGCAAAAAAAATTGTCAGGGGTATATGGTGAAAAAATCGGAATTTTTATTAGTTGTAAACATTCCTTTTTTACAATTGTTATTTCTAAAAGTTTGACCATTTTATTCAAAAATAACATGCAATGAAAATTTAAAATAAAAGATAAAAAACTCTAACCTTTATGGTTTTTTATAAGATACAATAAGGTGAATTTCTATACATGTAAAAAAAAAATTGTGAAGTCTTATTGACATCCTTCTATTATTTGTTCCTCATAGGGTTAACAACCTTTGAATATGCTCATCCAATGCGTAGAGATTGCGATCTACCAACCTTCCACATTTTCACAAGGCTTGCTTGGGAAGATCGAAGAAATGTGGATAAAACTTGAAAGAATTGACGCATTTGGTGCAGGTTTATGCAATTTCGAAGCCATGATTGGCCCTATTATTGTCACTATGACCAATTAAACGAGTAGATCATCAAGGACATTGTTGTATTCCATATTTTGATGATGCCAAATACTTAGGTAAATTATTATGTCATTTTTGGAAAATATAGAACACGCACCAAAAATATTGTCATATTTATTTTGTATATCTTGGGGAGAAAACATTTTATAAATCTAAGTCAAGTTATTATTTTTGTTCACTTGGAATTATGAGGTATATTTAGTGTTCTATTAACTTAGAATTTTTTTTTTATTAAAGATACTTAATTATTAGATCGATATTGTTGTTGTTTTTGTTAAAATGCAGTTAAATCGTGCATGGAAGTATACCGGTCCTCAATAATTTTGTTGGCTGAAGTGGCGCACAAAAGGAGGAACTACTTCCTATTAGTTCTCCAACCTTCATAAATAACCGGCCAAGAACAAAGTAACTACCAGCTAGATTTTCGCTCCACTAACGGATATTGGGAGTTGTCATGACCGTTGCTACACTCATGGATTATGCGCAACTAATTTAGGGCCACAACTCACATGATCTTACAAGCACACATTTAGGAGATCATGGAGTAGTACTATTCAGGAAGAAAACAGTCGACTTTAACAACTATAAAAGAAGAAGAATTGTCGAAGAAAAAACATAACTTTCTCGCTTTTAAAGTCAATTATTACTTTGAACGTCTTTTCTGTATTTTTCTTCTTCACTATTCCTTGTAATATTCTAAGTGTTTGGGTGAGAGAAAAATTCAAAGAATATCCTTGAGATGAAAAAGAAAAAGAATGAGACAAAAAAGAAGACTTCTAGAGAAGTCAAAGTGTGTGCCATCAGTTCAGGGGGAACTGAGTGACTGGGAATATGTTCCTAGAGGAACAGAGAGGGTCCTTGTTTGGTTGTAAAGAGAGATTATTTTGGCCTACTTCATTAAAGAAAGTTGAGATTAAAATCCCTTGGGCTTAAGGTTTTTCTTCCTATTGGGACTATGAAGTTTTTCTTGTAAAAATTTGTGTGTCTTTTCTGTTAAGTATTAAAGTTATTTCTATTCTGCGTTATAAATTCGAAAATTTTAGCTCAACTACAATTTAACCCCCTCTTATTGTTGGCATAGTGTTCATACTAGAACAATAATTGGTATCAGAGCCTAGTACCTCTAAAATCAGTTAACCCTAAGGAGCTAGAACTTGGCATCATGAACACTACTGGTGAAAAGCTTGATGAAGGATATTCTACTCAGCGCCCACCCATGTTCAATGGGAAGCACTATCCATACTGGAAAAATCGTATGGAGATTTTTACAAAAGCATGAAACTATCAAGTATGGAGAGTAATTGAGATTGGTGACTCCGAAGTCACTAAGAAGAATGATAAAGGGGAGCTGATCCCAAAACCCCTAGAAGAATTTGATAAAGAAGACTTCGACAAAATGGAGATGAACAACTTTGCTAAAAAGCTACTCCACTGTGGCCTAGATCCTCATGAACACAACAAAATCATGAGGTGCAAGACTACAAGTTAAATGTGAGAACTTCTTGGAATTACGCATGAAGGAACTAGTGAGGTGGAAAGATCAAAGATCGACATGCTCATGCATAATTATGAATTGTTTCAAATGAAACAAAAAGAGCTTGTTTAAGAAATGTTAACTCGCTTCTTAAACATCATAAATGAACTTAAGTCTCTTTAAAAAATCATTACTCCAGAGGAACAATTTTGAAAGGTTCTAAGGAGTCTTTCCCAAGATGAGAAGTGGATGGCTAAAGTAACAACTTTGTTAGAAACCAAAGATTTCACTATATTCAATGTAGAGCATTTGGCGGGTTCCTTGATAACCCATGAATTTCATCTAGGAACTCATGAATCAGAGACGGTAAGACCAAAGACTCTGGCTCTCAAAATAGATATTCAAGAAGAGCCGGAAACATATGACGAAGAAGAAGCTATGATAGTACGAAGATTTTCATGAAGTTCTTTAACAAGAACTATAAAGGGAAGGTCACAAGGAATTGAAGCCTACCAAATTAAGTTGTCACAAATATGGAAGTCCATACCACTTTATCAAAGAGCGTCCTCAATGGATACCGAGAAGGGTAAAGGCTAATTCAAAGAAAGGAGCAAGGACCAGCCAAAACCTTTTCCAAAAACAGAAATGAAGAGAGCCATGGTTGCAGCATGGTGTTTGTGATCCCTATGCAAAAGGAAAACATTTGAGATCCTCATTTAAATCACAGAAAATAGTAAGCACACAAAGTCCATTGGAACTCATACATATGGACTATTGTGGCCCTGTACGTATTAAAACTCGATCAGGTAAGAGATATGTATTGATGATTGTAGATGATTACTCGAGATATACATGGGTTATCTTTCTTCATAGCAAAGACGAAATATTTAATGAATTTTTAACGTTTTCTAAAAAGATTCAACGAACTAGTGGTTACAAATTAAAACATCTAAGATTTGACCATGGAAAGAAGTTTGAACACTCCAAGTTTGATGTATTTGCAGCAATGAGATTCTAGATCACAACTTCTCAGCTCCACGAACGCCACAACAAAATGGTGTAGTAGAGAAGAAGAACTGGACCCTAGAGGATATGGCAAGGACAATGTTAATTACAATCAGTCTTCCGAAGAAATTTTGGGAGGAACCAGTAAACACGGCATGCTACATCATCATTAGAGTCATGCTCAGATAAATTACATTGAAGACTCCTTATGAGCTGCTGAAAGGAAGAAAACCAAATAATTCTTACTTTCAATTTTTTGGATGTAAATGTGTTCTACATAATAATGGAATGGACAATTTAGGAAAGTTTTATGCTAGAAGTGATGAGACTATATTTCTAGGATATGCCTCAAATAGTAAGGATTATCGTGTTTACAATAAGCATACAATGTGGGTTGAGGAAAGTATCCATATTATATTTGATGAAACTAACTCTCTGCAGGAACAAAGTCATGACAATGACTTTGAAATTAGATTAACTCGTCCAGAAGAGTCTAATCATGATGACGAGGAACTAACCCCTGTAGGAAAAGAGAAGAGCTAGTTCCTGATCCAGAGAACTCAATGCTTGATCCTCCCAAGGAACAAGAAATTGGAGGAGATCAAGAAACTTTAGTAACTCCTGAAAGTGAAGAAGTTCAATTTCCGCAAGGAAATTAAATAAGGGCAGAAACTCACATAAATCAACCGCCTCAAGAAACTCAAGAAGCAACAAGGAGCTTTGACCCTAAACCTTGGAAACACCTAAATTTTCATCCCTTAGAATTAAGTATAAACAATATCGAAAAGGTAACTCAAACTAGATGAGAAATAAAGAGTTTTTGTGCTTTTCATGCTTTCTTATCTATGACAGAACTTAAGGATCATATGGAAGCACTCAAGGAAGTTGATTCAATAAATGCCATGCAAGAGGAACTAAATGAGTTCCAAAGGAACAAGGTCTGGCACCTGGAGAACAAACCAAATAACTAGAAAGTTATTGGACTTAGATGGATCTTCAGCAACAAGCTTGATGAGCATCCGACAGTGGTAAGGAACAAGGCTAGACTTGTAGCCACAAGGTTAAACCAACAAGAAGTTATTGATTTCGATGCAACCTTTGCTCCTGTTGCTAGAATAAAAGCAATAAGAATTATAATTGCATTTGCTGCAATTATGGGATTCAAGTTGTACCAAATGGATGTGAAATGTTCATTTTGATGTTATGATTTTATATAGAGTTTTTCTCCCCTATTTAGATGCTAAAGTTATGGTTATGGTGCTCTTAGGAGCCATTTAGTACTAACTCTCTCCATCTAGTTGTGGTTTGCTGTTTTGTATTGGATTGTAGGTTTTAGGGAGCTATTACCTACTTTATATGATTGCACACTGGATTAGAGAGGTTGGACGCTGAGTTTCAAGATCCCGAGGATGCTTTCCGGGACTTTGAGCAAAGGAAGAACAAGAAACGAGCTTAAGCTGACCGACCAGACAGGATCGGGTGGCCCAGCCCGATCGGGCGAAGAAGCAAGTTCCATGTTTCTGTTGCGGGCCCGATCAGGCGTCGGACGCCCAGTCGTGATTCGGTCTTCCGCCCGATCGGGTGACTTCGCCCGACATCGGGCGCCCCTGCCAGCTGCTGCCAAAATGCTATGTTAATAGGCCGCCCGATGTCATCGGGCAGGTCAGCCCGATCTCATCGGGCGCCTGTGGATTTTTCGCTTTTTCTTTTGTTTTGGAGCCCGATTCCATCGGGCTTCTCTGGCCCGATCGGGCGGCTGACGACACGCGTTTTTTTTAATGAATACGGGCCCTTTTTTCGAGACTTTTGGCTATTGTTTTAGGGCTTGTGTAAATAGGAAAATCAGAATTATTAGGATGATCTTGGTTTTTATTATTAGTTTTCTCTAGAGAGTGTTCAAGAACCTTGATTTTAGTGCTTTGTGATTTCAATCCAAGATCAAACCTTTTGCTTATTCATAGTTCAATATAATTCGGTAATCTTTCTTCATTATTTCTTTGTTATTTCTTCCATTGTTAATTAGATTATTTTCTTAGTTATTTGCCATGTTCCAAAGTATGAGTTTTTATATGATTTTTGTTATTGTTTTCATGATTATGAGTGAGTAGTTCTATATCTAGAATTGTGGAGATCTATGTATGCAATAAGGGATTGATAGATTAGTCTGATTATCTTGTATTTCAACTGTTTCCTTTGATTGATTCTTCATGCTAGAATTATAAGTTAGGCCTTGACTATGCGAGAGCGGCTGGATGATCTTTGAGGGAGGTAATGTTCGAGAGAAATTACATGTGCCCTAGACAGTTGACTTACTAGGTAGTTATTATTTATCCCTAATTTCCTGAATTGTATGCATAGTGATCCATGATTCTAGTACTTTATTAATATATTTACACCTTCATATTTAGTTCTGTTATTGTTTATTTTAGTAACACAACTCCATTCATCTGATTTCGTTAGTGTAATATTAGAGTTCAGATACAATAATATAACTTCTCCCTGTGGAATCGATCCTGACTTCCCTGATTACTAGTTACTGGACCTTAGGTTATTTTTGATTAGGTGATACAACTTTAGCCTATCAAATTTTGGCGCCTTGTCGCCGGGGAGACGGTTTATTTTATTTTATCTGAATATAGTATCAAACTAACCTCTCCTCTAAAGAACACCTGTTCTTTGGAGCATCTCACGTTTGTTTTAGTGTTTTTTGTGTATAAGCAGGAAATTGGAATCCCCAAATCTCATCCCGTTCGATCCAGAGATTGAAAAGACCGCTCGTAGACTCAGAAAGAAAACTAAACAAGCTAACCTGTCTGCAGGGACACCCTCCTAAAAGACACATTCTCCACTATCATCCCCACACCAAGAATCCCCTACCTCACCTATTACTCTCAACATGGGTGAGAATGTTACTCGAACCTTCAGAGACTATGCACAACCATCTCCTGATAACGTGCCTACTGGGGTACGGATGCCCACTGTTGCTGCTACAAATTTTGAGATCAAGTCTCATGTTCTGAATATGGTTCAGAACAATTACTTCGCTGGGTTACCATCTGAAGACCCAAATCAGCACCTGCAGAGATTTTTAAAGTGTTGTGCTACTCAAAAGCAAGCTGGTTTTACTCCTGATGAGATGAAACTCCTTCTATTTGGGTTCTCTCTGCGCGATAAAGCTTTGTTCTGGTATAATAAGCTGCCTTCCACCATCACCACCTGGCCAGAACTTTCCAAGATTTTTCTTATCAAGTGGTACCCTTACCAGAAAACTGCAGATATGAGACATGCTATAGTTACTTTCACCCAAGATCCTGGTGAGTCTCTATATGAAGCTTGGGAGCGGTTCAAGGATCTGCAGCGTCTATGTCCTCATCATGGGTTGGACCAGTGGTACTTATGTCAGATTTTCTACACTAGAGTTGATGCAGATACACGACGGGTAATTGATGGAGCATCTGGTGGGTTCTTCATGTATAAAGCGATTGAGGATGGGTATGAACTTTTGGAGAAGCTAGCATCTAATCAAGCATCTACCATTCGTTCCTCTTTGAAAAAGGGAGGTAAACATGATGTTGAAGCCATTTCCCTACTATCTGGGCAACTAGCTGCCCTAACTCAAAAGATTGATTCCCTGAAATTAGGTAATGATTCCCCCCATATGAGTGTTAACGCGATGGCTAGTGCTTCTAACTATAATGTGCATATATGTGATGCTTGTGGAATATATGGGCACAACTCTCAAGAGTGTCATGCGCTTGGAAATAACTGTGAGGCCGTCAATGCTTTCCAGTCACAGCCTAGGAACCAGTTCAACCCATATTCCAACACCTATAATCCTAGGTTAAGACACCATCCAAACCTCTCATATAGGAGTACTAATGTGTTGAACCCTCAACCTCAACAACCATATCCGCCTCAACAACAGGGTCAACAATACCAACCTCCACAACAAGCTCCACCTGGTTTTCAGAGAAATCAAGCACCTCAACAGCCTGCTCCTACTTCTGACCCAGCCATGACAGAGTTGAAGAATATGATGTTCCAGATGCAGAAAGGGTTCAATGCTTTTCAAGCTGACACAAAAGCTCAGCTGGAAAATTTGGGCACGCATAACAAGATGTTGGAGACTCAACTAGCTCAGTTGGCTAGTTCTTCTACTAGTAGGCCACCTGGGGCCTTACCTTCACAATCAATGCAACCGAGGGACACTGCCAATGCCATCACTCTTAGGAGTGGAACACATTACGATGGTCCCCCAATGCCTAAAGATGGTCCGGTTGAGCCAGAAAAAAATGCAGACGTCACTGAAACTTCGTCAGCTCCTGAGGCTACCACCAACACAAACGCAAAGAAGGAGATAGTACCTGAAAAAAATTCCTCCACCACTCCTGCGATAAAGGTACCCTTCCCCACTCGTCTATCAAAGAATAAGCTGGATCACCAACTTGGTAAGTTTATGGAGGTAGTGAAAAATCTTCAGGTAACTGTCCCATTTACTGAACTTATTACTCAAGTACCTGCATATGCTAAATTTTTGAAGGAAATTTTGACTAGGAAGAGAGCCTTTAATGCAGTAGAAACTGTTGCCTTTACTAAAGAATGTAGTGCTCTTTTGCAAAATCGATCCCCTCCTAAATTGAAAGATCTGGGGAGTTTCTCCATCCCTTGTAATATTGGCACCATATTTATTGACAAAGCCTTATGTGATTTAGGTGCTAGTGTTAGTGTCATGCCCCTGACTGTTTGCAAAAAGCTTGACATGGGAGATTTAAAATGTACCAACATTACTCTTCAAATGGCCGACCATTCTGTTAAATACCCCCGAGGTATCTTAGAGGACGTTCCTATGAGGGTAGGTAAATTTTATATTCTTGTGGATTTTGTTGTGCTTGACATGGAAGCGGATACTCAAATCCCAATCATTTTAGGGAGACCATTCCTTCATACTGCTGGAGCTGTCATAGATGTTAAAAATGGGAAATTGACTTTGACTGTGGGGGTTGATAAGGTGATTTTTAGTTTGACCAATGCTTTGAAAAGTCCTATGCTAGAGGAAGCCTGTTATAGAATCGATGTCATTGATGTGCTGGTTAATGATGACATGCCTCAATCCCTTCTGCGGGATCCTTTGGAGGCTTTGCTTTGTTTTACCTCTTCCACAGGTGATGATAGTATACAAGGTTAGCGTCGTTTGAACCCGAATATGCAGGAAGTTGTCAAAAAAGAGGTTATGAAATTGCTTGATGCTGGGATTATCTATCCTATTTCTGATTCTAAGTGGGTGAGTGAAGTTCAAGTGGTCCCTAAAAAGGGCGATACTATTGTAGTTAAAAATGAGAAAAATGAACTAATTGCTACAAGAGTAGTCACTGGGTGGCGTATGTGCATTGATTATAGGAAATTAAATGTTGCCACTAAGAAAGACCATTTTCCCCTTCCCTTCATTGATCAGATGTTGGAACGTCTAGCTTGTCACTCTCATTTTTGTTATCTAGATGGCTATTCTGGTTTCTTCCAAATTCCTATCCACCCAGATGACCAGGAGAAGACCACCTTTACATGTCCTTATGGTACCTTTGCATATCGAAGGATGCCCTTGGCCTATGTAATGCCCCTGCTACCTTCCAACGTTGTATGATGGCCATATTTTCTGAGTTTATTGAGTCCATCATGGAAGTATTTATGGATGACTTTAGTGTGTATGGCATTGATTTTGATGCATGTTTGCTGAATCTGGCTAAAGTACTGAAAAGATGTGAGGATGTCCATCTTGTATTGAACTGGGAGAAGTCCCACTTCGTGGTTACTGAAGGAGTGGTACTTGGTCATATTATTTCTGAACGAGGCATCCAGGTGGACAAAGCAAAAATTCAAGTGATTGGCAATTACCTCCCTGTGAATGTTAAGGGTGTTAGAGGTTTTCTTGGTCATGCGGATTTTATCGCCGCTTTATCAAGGACTTCTCTAAAATTGCTAAACCACTTACTCAGTTGCTCCTCAAGGATTCCCCGTTCCTGTTTACTGATGAGTGTATAGTGTCTTTTAACAGGATCAAGCAAGCTCTGATTACTGCTCCTATCATCCGATCTCTAGATTGGACCCTCCCGTTTGAGATCATGTGTGACGCTAGCTGATTAGTTGTGGGAGCTGTCCTTGGTCAGAGAAAGACAACTCCTCCATGCCATCTACTATGCTAGCAAGACACTACGATGAAGCTCAAGTTAATTATGCCACACGAGAAAAGAGCTTCTATGTGGTTATGCACTGGACAAGTTCAGGACCTATCTGCTTGGGTCTAAGTCATTGTTCACCGATCATGCTGCATTGAAGTACCTCCTAGCCAAAAAGGAGGCAAAGCCTCGACTCATTCGGTGGATTTTGCTGCTCCAAGAATTCGACTTGGAATCAGAGATAAAAAGGGTGCAGAAAATGTAGTGGCTGACCATTTGTCCCGATTGCAGTATGAGATATGGAAGAAGGCCTACCCATTGATGACTCTTTTTCCTGATGATAAGCTCCTGGCAGTCACTTCTGTTACCCCGTGGTATGCGACTTCGCCAACTTTTGTGTGAGTGGACAAACCCCTCCAGAGCTGAGCTACCAGCAGAGAAAGAAATTTCTCCATGATGCCAAACAGTGCTTTTGGGATGACCCTTTGCTTTACAAGCTCTGTGCTGACACCATCTATAGGCGATGTATCCCAGAGTGGGAGGTGCATGAAATTCTGAAGCACTCTCACTTCCTTCCATGTGGAGGCCATGCTGGGCCCTCCAAAACAGTAGCAAAGGTACTTCAATCTGGTTTTTATTGGCCAACTCTTTTTCATGATGCTAGTACTTTTGTTAAGTCTTGTGATGCATGCCAACAAACAGGAAATATTTCCCGTAGACATGAGATGCCCAAACCCCCATCATGGAAGTTAAACTATTTGATGTGTGGGGTATTGATTTTATGGGTCCTTTTCCCTCTTCCTCAGGCAACAATTTCATACTTGTTGCTGTTGACTATGTATTTAAGTGGGTAGAAGCTTCTGCGTCACCAACCAATGACTCTAAGGTCGTCATGAAAATGTTCAAAAAGATTATCTTTCCACGGTTTGGGGTACCAAGGGTTGTCATTAGTGATGGTGGATCCCACTTTCACAAAAGAACCTTTGAAGCCCTACTCAAAAAGTATGGTGTCTACCATAGGACTGGCCTAGCATACCACCTCAGACAAGTGGGCAAGTAGAAGTGTCTAACCGTGAAATAAAGTCTATTTTGGAGAAAGTGGTAGCTAAATCTAGAAAAGATTGGAGTGATAAGTTAGATGACACCTTATGGGCTTATAGAACTGCTTTTAAGACCCCTATTGGTACCACCCCTTATCGACTAGTCTATGGAAAAGCATGCCACCTACCTGTCGAACTAGAGTATAAGGCTTTTTGAGCTGTTAAAGAGTTGAACCTTGATGCTAAATTAGCAGGAGAAAAGCGTCTATTGCAAATCAATGAGCTTGATGAACTTAGACTGAATGCTTATGATAGTTCGCGTCTCTACAAAGAGCGCACTAAGAGATGGCATGATAAGAAAATTCTGAGCAGGGAGTTCAATATTGGTGACAAGGTTTTATTGTACAACTCTAGACTAAAGCTTTTTCCTGGTAAGTTGAAGTCTAGGTGGTCTGGTCCTTTTCTGTCACTAACACTAACAAGTTTGGAATGAATGACAACAGGTGAGAAGTTCAAAGTTAATGGCCAACGTCTGAAGTTGTACTATACGGGAATCCATGTTGGATCTGTGGAGGAGTTATACCTTCAACCCCCATCCCCTTCTGTTTGAGGGATGAAGCATTATGGTCGTGCGGGACCTTTATAAACCAGCGCTGATCGGGAGGCAACCCGATTTCTTTCCTTTTCTTTCGTAGTTTTTCTAGATTTTTATTTTTTACTTACTTTGCTAATTTTTGTAGTTTGGTGAGAGTGTGAGAGGGTACTGATATTCCGCTTCAGGTTACATGTGTGCAGGATTGCTTACCAACTGGAAAAGTTCATTCAAAGATACGAGCCATTGCTTACTGGGCATAGCCCGAGGCCATCAGGTGAGGTTGCCCGATCGGGCGTGCAACAGAAACATGAATCTCATGAAAAAGGCAGGCGCCCGATGGTATCGGGCCTGGACGCCCGATCGGGCGAAGTTCTGTCAACTCAAATTACGACAAAAATCAAGGAATTGACAGACGCCCGATCGGCTCGGGCGACTACGCCCGATCGGGTCCGCAACCAGAACTGGGAAGACTAAAAACATCGCCAGATCGGGCATGGACACCCGATCGGGCCCGCAACGAATTCGGTTTTGGAGAAGAAACTGACAGACGCCCGATGTGGTCGGGCGCGCAACGGATTTCGGAAAATTTCAGAAAAAATAAAAAACATGCCCGATCGGGCTCGGGATCCGGCTGGCGAGATTAAAGGGGTTTTCCCCTTGTTTTCACTCACTTCCTCTTACACTTTCTCTCTCCTCCAAACCCTAACCCCCAAATTCTCCCATCTTCTTCTCCAAACCCCTTCCACCATTGAAGACCCTCACTCACACCTTCAAATTCTCACCAATTTTTCTCTCCCATCACTTTCTTCTCATCTCTCACTCCACTTTCTTCAATTTCTCCCACTTTATCTCTCCCTCCATCTTCTTCTTCATCTTTTCCACCATTAAAGTGAGGATTTGAGTGATACAAGTTTTCCCGTCTCTTCCCCCATTAGAGAGTGAGTTGAAGCTTCGAAATCTTGCACATTCCAGCATCATGTTCACAAGGCGACGAAAATCTACAACGGGCTCACAACCACCACCACCACCACCACCGGAAATTCCCCGCGATGAGACCTTCCCGGACGTCATCTTCTCCACAGAGGAACAAAGAGAACGATTTCAGCGCCACAAGGGGCGCGGTAAGTCCTAAACTTTCCTTGACATTGAATTTTTGGATAAATTGGGATTCATTGAATTTAAGAATTTATGAAAATATTGGATGGAACCCTTTTTACTGTTCATGTTAACACATATCCCGTGCTTGTATATGAATTTTACAGTAGTTTAAAAGTGACCCACCCTCGCTCGGGACCAATTTCTCATGTTTCCTATCGGCTCTTAAATCGGGACTTCACCCTCACCCTCCCGGAGTTTGCTCGCATACTCCGTGTCCTTAATCGGGGGGAGATTGGGCACCCCCCCTGACTATCATCACCGGGAATTTATATGCTATATACAGGGGATGAAAATGATTTTACCTTCAACATTGTCATGCGGTACACACCAACCCATTTTAAAATTTGGGTTCGTTTTATGTCCAAGACTTTGTTTGAGAGGGTTGAAGGTCAGCTCATTCGAGGGGATGAGCTTTATCTGAATGGTAGTTACATGTATCGGGGCACTACGCGCCGCTTTCACTACAATATCCCCCATCATGTCGCGCTCCAAATGGAGCGAATTGCCACCACTTACCCTAAGCGGCGCGCTGATGGCTCTTTGCCTCTCGCCCTATCGTGAAGGGGGATTGGTTACTCTTTTGCTGGGCCATCCCGACTTGATGAGACTCGTTATCAGCCGGCCTTAGGTCCTACCTTATGGACTATGCCTACTCCCCGCCTTCACTAGTTGGAGCGGGGTGGGGATACCTACCAGTGGCAGGTCAACAGAAGGCCCTCCGTTGCACTGCCCAACCCTCTGGCAAGAATCAAACCTGGCTAACCTCACTATCACCTTCCCATTGTCGGTTCTGACTTTCCTGCCCCTTGTCCCCCGATACCTGAGCGTACCTACCACCGTCGTCCACCCTGTTGAGGATATCCCCTCATCTTCTGATGCTCCCCCTCCCCCATATTCTACTGCTCCTCCTTCCTTTGATTTTCAGGAGATGATGACCCTGCTTCAGCTATGGATACTGGCATTACGGCCAACACGGTCGCTATCCAGGGCATTAGCCAGCAGGTTGATGCCAATGGTGCTTCTTCAGAATCTACGTCAGCGGGTCGATACATTGCCAATGATCAGCACCTGGCTTGTATTCGATGTACGACGAGAACTGCGCCTTCATCGCATTGCTGAGCATGATGCCATCCCTCGTGGTATACTTGGAACCCGAGCTACAGTCAGCCGCGAGCGAGAGTGAGGAGGATGGAGATGAGGCTAGTGAGTATATGCACATGGATGACTGATATCCATGACTCCTTTTCCCCTTGTTACAATGAGGTCATTGCCATGTTCAGCTTGGGGGAGGACTTCTGTAAGTACACTCTCACTATTATTGCTTTTTAGTAGTTAGTTTACTGTGTTCTTAGGCTAGTAAGTTAATTAGTTAATTGTTTCTTTTTTTCTTTTCATAAAAACAAAAACAACAAAAAAATGAAATATTGCTGAAAAAATACCAAAAATACGAGTTGAACATGAATAGTCTAATTGCTTCCCTGTGCCCCAAACTTTGCCTTGAAAAATGATTTAACTCATTATACTGGATAGTCGGGCATTCGTGATTGGGATGTTGTGATGTGATCTTTGATTGCCTTGGTCTTGAGTAGATTTTGATGATAAAACACCTACTTTAACTGCATGCTTGAACTGGTTACATTGTAAGGATTCATTCGAGCCTTCGGATGCATATTTAGTCCGAATTATCCTTGTGTGTTAGTTCCTCATATCATTCTTATCTTGACTTTGGCATTGTACTCGTTATTTCTGATGACTTTGGACATTGTGCTGTGATAGAGGCGTTCAATTGTTTGATTTTTGGCCTCAGAATTTTTAAAAAGAATCATTTCCCTCCTAGCCCCGCTGAGCCTAATGACTTTTTGGATCTATATCAAGCCACATTACATGCCTTGAGCCTTTTCAATGTTTATTGTCCCAAGCCTAGCTTGGGGGAGCATTTGTTAGGTTGACTATATTTGTGGTTGATTTTCGGGTTGATTGGAAATAATATTGATGTTGACATGAGGTGAAGTGAATAAGAGAAAAGAAAACAAAGAAAAAAAAATAGGAAATAACACATGAAAAGAATCAACACGAGTCATGAAAAGAAAAAAAGAGTAAAAATCAGAACAATACATTTTGCTGAAAACTATCAAGGAGACAATTGTTGGTTGGTTCGAAAAATCTAAAGTTGGTCATTATTTTGGGTATGTGATTGAGACCATGGAAGTTGTTTTTACCACACCTAGTTCTACTAGTGTTGATTGCTCCCCTTTTCTGGGCTTTTCCACCACATTCCCCAAATAATTCCCATACCTTTACCCGAGCCCCATTACAACCCTCAGAAAGACCTTTTGAGCACTTGTTTGAATGTTTATTGGAATGATACAGAGTCAATGTGCCAAAGTTGAAGTTTAAGTTTGTTATTCGAGTCGACTTGAGTAGGATGAGCGATATTTTACCTTTTCTAAACACATGAGAGTGTGAGAGGGAAGGGATATTATGGTTGGGTTGGTGAGCGTTCGGGCACACTTTATGCTCGCCACAAAAATTGAGAGGAGTGACACCCTGGTGAGTCCCTTTTCAAGATGTGCAAGTTATGTATGGCTGCTATTTCGGACAATTTGCTTAAGTGATTGGTAGTCAAAAGTGATCTGATCAACTGAACTTGAACTTTGCTTGCTTGAAGGTTTTTGAGGTCAAAATGTTTGAGTTTCATACTTTGAGGGGTGAAGCAAATTCTATTCATATTCATGTTGTGCTTTGCTTAGGGACAAGCAAAGGTTTAGCTTGGGGGAGTTTGATGTTATGGTTTTATATAGAGTTTTCTCCCCTATTATGTGCTAAAAGTTTATTGGTTATGGTGCTCTTAGGAGCCATTTGGTACTAACTCTCTCCATCTAGTTGTGGTTTGCTTTTTGTATTGATTGTAGGTTTTAGGAGCTATTACCTACTTTATATGATTGCACACTGGATTAGAGAGGTTAGACACTGAGTTTCAAGATCCCGAGGATGCTTTCCGGGACTTTGAGCAGAGGAAGAACAAGAAACGAGCTTAAGCTGACCGGCCCGACAGGATCGGGCGGCCCAGCCCGATCAGGCGAAGAAGCAGGTTCCATGTTTCTGTTGCGGGCCCGATCGGGCGTCGGACACCCAGTCGTGATTCTGTCTTCCGCCCGATCAGGCGACTTGGCCCGACATCAGGCGCCCCTGCCAGCTGCTGCCAAAATGCTATGTTAATAGGCCGCCCGATGTCATCGGGCGGGTCAGCCCGATCTCATCGGGCGCCTGTGGATTTTTGGCCCTTTCTTCTGTTTTGGATCCCGATTCCATCGGGCATCTCTGGCCCGATCGGGCGGCTGACGACACGTGTTTTTTTAATGAATACGGGCCCTTTTTTCGAGACTTTTGGCAATTGTTTTAGGGCTTGTATAAATAGGAAAATCAGAATTATTAGGATGATCTTGGTTTTTATTATTAGTTTTCTCTAGAGAGTGTTCAGGAACCTTGATTTTTGTTATTGTTTTCATGATTATGAGTGAGTAGTTCTATATCTAGAATTGTGGAGATCTATGTATGCAATGAGGGATTGATAGATTAGTTTGATTATCTTGTATTTCAACTGTTTCCTTTGATTGATTCTTCATGCTAGAATTATAAGTTAGGCCTGATTTATATTTCTATTGTTGCAATACTGAATCTACTTCGAGAAGAGAGATACCATATAGGCTTCCAATTATTAGGCAAAGTGACCCTTGACTATGCGAGAGCGACTGGATGATCTTTGAGGGAGGTAACGTTCTAGAGAAATTACATGTGCCCTAGACAGTTGACTTACTAGGTGGTTATTATTTATCCCTGATTTCCTGAATTGTATGCATAGAGATCCATGATTCTAGTACTTTATTAATATATTTACACCTTCATATTTAGTTCTGTTATTGTTTAGTTTAGTAACACAACTCCATTCATCTGATTTCGTTAATGTAGTATTAGAGTTCAGATACAATAATATAACTTCTCCCCGTGGATTCGACCCTGACTTCGCTGACTACTAGTTAGTGGACCTTAGGTTATTTTTGATTAGGTGATACGACTTTAGCCTATCACATTTTTAAATTGATTCTTACTTGAAGACGTCTATGTGGAACGACCTCATGGGTTTGATAATTCAGACCTTCGAAACCAGGTATATAAGCTTGACATTGCCCTCTTTGGGTTGAAACAAGTTCCTAGATCTTGGTATGAATGGTTGTCCAAATTTTTACTTTCTCATGATTTCATTAGAGGCAAGGTTGATAGAACACTGTTCCACAGATCAAAAGGAACAGAAATACTAGGAGATTAGATTTATGTTGATGATATAATATTCGGTGTTACTAATGATCTTCTATATACGGAGTTTGCTGATCTTATGAGTAGTGAGTTCGAAATGAGTATGATTGGAGAAATGAACTTCTTTCTGGGATTGTACATCCAGCGAACAGAAAGAG
Organism: Beta vulgaris subsp. vulgaris; assembly: GCF_026745355.1. Taxonomy (NCBI): domain Eukaryota; kingdom Viridiplantae; phylum Streptophyta; class Magnoliopsida; order Caryophyllales; family Amaranthaceae; genus Beta; species Beta vulgaris. The sequence continues at coordinate 28,530,344 of NC_079203.1, forward strand.
GAACAATGATCCATCAAGAAAAATATGTCAGGGAACTGTTGAAGAAATATGGGATGGATCAATCAAAAAACCAACCATACTCCCATAGGAACAGGAACAAGGTTAGACGAAGATACAAATGGTAAGTGTGTAAATGAGAAGTAATACAGAGGTATGATTGGTTCTTTACTCTGCTTAACTGCAAGTACACCTGATATTACTTTTAGTGCTGGTTTATGTGCAAGATTCCATTAAAATCCTAAAGAATCTTACTTAACGTCTGTAAAGTGAATTCTTAGATATTTGAAAGGAAGCGATGACTTATGTTTGTTCTATCCTGCAAGTGTTGTTTTTTTATCTTATAAGCTATTCAGATGCGAATTATGTTGGAGACTTAGTAAACTGCAAAATCACGTCTGGCATTGTTCAGTATCTAGGAACAAGCTTGGTCTCGTGGAGCTCAAAGAAACATAACACAGTTGCCCTATAACCTACAGAAGCAGAGAATTCGGCAACTGATTGCATGTTATTCCTAGGTCCTCTCATGTAGGAGTTCACACCTTCTTCATTTTTCTCCCCTCAATTTTCTTTTCAGTTATTATTTTCTCTTTCTCTTTTTCATCCATAATCTCAAAAATTAATTATCTTTCTTCATTAATCCCCCACAAAAATTTACATAAATTAAGTCAAGCATCACTTCACCGGCGTGCATGTGCAAACCTAAGAAATGATAAATTCAAAGGATTTAGAGATGTGAAAAAGAAAAGTCGCGTTAAATTTTCCCAAAATTAACCCACATAAAAACCTATCAAATCAATCCATTCTCACACGCAAAATTTAACCGCTATTAATCCCAAAACTACTACCTCTACAAAACCACCCTATTCTCTCTCCTAAAACATCTCAACTCAAACTCATCCTCTTCACCTCACTCAAAAATGGCTTCCAAGAAAACGACATCAAAAAGTACCCAAAACTTACCCATCAAAAACTCCTCTTCACTGGTCGATTACAATGCAAGCGAAACTGAGTCTTCAAACTCAAACGCCAATTCTATGGGATCGCATCAACTTTCGGGAGAACCAGAAATAATTTCTCCGAAAAAAGAATAATTCATGGAGGAGGTTGAAACAGAGCAAGAAGTGCTGGTTCCTACTAAGAGGGGTAAGAAATATAAGTCCTCTAAATACATAATTGTGTTTTTTGTCAATTTTTCTTAGTGCAAGAAAATAAAATGGAGTCAATTTCTTGACTTAGTTAAGTTTCAAAAATATGGTAAAATTCTTAGTTTTGATTAGGGTTTATATGAAGTGGAAATGGGTGAGTTTGTGTCTAGTTTTGAGAATAATAATGGTATGTGCATCGGGGTTGTGAATGTGAAAATTGTGAAATTTTCCGAAAATTTTTGAAGCTAATGGTTTAAGATACCTCTTGAAGGGTACAAAGAGTATGTGAAGGATAGGGATAAGTTAAATGTCAATGGTGCATCAAACGCAACCATTTAAAATTATTTTGGGGGTAAACAATCTGAATTGTCCCTTAATCAAAAGGATCTCTCTCCTTACCATAAATTTCTTTTTCAATTGGTCTAGCGGTTCATCTTATCGAGAACATCCAAAAGGACTCAAGCTAGTCTTATGGACTCTCCCTCATGTTCTGCCTTGCTAAAAACATTAAGATCAATTTCTCTGCCTTAATGATCTTCGATTTCTCCTACTATATTTCTCGCAATACTAAGGTTGGATATGTCAACCTTATCTCTGTCATCCTCGAGAAAATCAAATCAAACTCCCCTCAAATACATCATTTGACCTTAAACCTAATAACTACTAGACCTAAGATACCCTTTCTAGGTTGTCCTTGAAGGTACTTGGTGGGAAGTTAGTCTTTGGGGGAGCAGAGATAAACGAGAAGGGAGAAGTTGGTTCTAAGAGGAAATTGGAGGAGGAGGTCAGTATAGAGGGTCCTAGGTTTGTCCGCAAGAGTCAAAGGATTGTTGAGACCAAGACCCCTCGGGAACAGGGACAGGGTACAGTTCACATCAATTTGGAGGAGGATCAAGCTCCTTCAGGATCTTAGGCAATTGATCATCACCTACTCTCCACCACTGGTCTCTTTGGGATTCTTCGCTCACTACAGGAGTCTCTGACTCTCTTGCATGCTAGAGTCCAGGGTGTGGAAGCTCGAGTTGCATGCCTTGACATCCAACAGGAGACGGATCTTGCTGTTGTGAGGCATGGTGAAGCTGCACTGAGAGAGAAGATTGACCATGTGGTCTCTTCTTTCTTTGTCTGTCCCAAACCCTAATCCCCATTTCAATTTCTATCTCTTTACCTCATTAAACATTTTCTTTTGGGTTGTATTAAATGTTGGAGACTTGTTTTATTTTTTTTTTACCTATGGTTGTGCGGAGCACACCTTCTTTTGTTTCTTATTTTTCATTTGTCTCATTCTTTTTATCTTTTCATATTTCTTTTTCTCCCTGAACTTATCTTGTGCATTTTTTTGCTATGTTGCATTGCTCCTATCTTGCTATTCTCATTCAATTGCTTGATGGCAGACCAGTGATCTATATGGCTTCGTGCAAGGACCAAGAGAATCCGTCCGCGATTATTATAATTGCTTTCACAAAGAAATGATTAGTATTAAAGACCTTGACACTAAAACTGCCATTGAAATGTTTCAGGAAATGATTAATTCTCCGGTCGAAGCTCTACAACCGCCTGACGAAGTATCCATGCTAGACGTTCGAAGAAGTCAAAGCCTGAGCATCGGCGCAGATGCGGTTGGAAGAAGATGATGCTATCCTCAACACCATCTCTACGCGTCATGCACCTGAAAGTTCCAGCGATCGCAAATCTTATCCATCCTTGTAACCATCCAAGTCAGGTACATAACCTTATTGATGTTGTTTACAATGCAGGAACTGACCCAAAGACAGAGCAACCATCCTATCCCGACCTTGAGTCATATGGATTCTCTATCGATGTCGGAGGCGTCATAAACGCGTTGACCAAGATCGTAGCGCTCGTGAGTTGGCCACGAAAGAGTGATTGCCTGGACGCCCAGAAAGACCAGTCAAAATGGTGTCAGTTCCATCATGACCATGTCCATATGACGGAAGCGTGCATTGCGCTGCGTCGTGAAGTCACGTTTATGCTCAACAAAGGCCATTTGCAAGATCTGCTGAGCAACAAAGCAAAAGCATCCTTCGAAAGAAATCCCACCAAACGTATTCCACCTGCGTCCGCGACGCATGTCAATGCAATCAACGTTATTTCAGGTGGATCTGATGTATGTGGACTGACATAATCTGCAGCCAAAAGGCTAGCAAGAGAGGGACCCCCCTCGTCCGCTGTTCATAAATATTGCAGGTTTGAGGAAGAGCGCAGGCTAGAAGCGATGGCAATCACCTCTAACGATGACGATGACGATGTATATACATAGGTTTTTTAACAACAAAGCGTTTTACATCTAATCTTAATTCAACGATACATATATACATATTTGCACATATAAACCAATTTACACATATAAACCAATTTACTAATATGAAATTAAAGAAAGTTAAGTATGAGTGATAACATACCAATATCAAGGTTGTAAATAGGGAAATGGAACTCAACACTCCGTCTCTAACACCCTCGTATCATTTGCACCACCAAAGCACCGCAGCAAGCTTTGCGTCCCCTCATCTCTCTCCTTTTTCTCTCTCTCTCCTTTGTTCTCTCCCTTCTCTCTCCTCGTTGAAACCCTAGAATTTTTGTATAGAACACGAGTGAAATTGTTGAGTACAAGTGAAATCATTGAGCAACAAATTGAGGCAATGAATTGAGCAAATGATTTTGAACGAATTGAATCAAACAAACCCAGCAAACCCAATGAATTGAGCGAATTTTTTGTCTCGAGTATGGGTTCTCATTCTTCCTCCTTTTTGTTTGATTTGGTCTCAATTTTCTGGTCATTTTTTGCGAATGATTTTGGCTACAATTCGAAATGTACTATTGGGAATCGCTTTTTTCTTCTCTTGTTTCTGCATTAAAAGGATGACTTCTGTTGTTTCTTGCCAATGACAATATGATCTTAAGTCATATTAGCCTCTTATGACATGCCAAGCTCTGTTTGGAGAACAAAGATGACATTTTCTCGGGGAATGAAAGTGTGGGATGGGGAAGAAAGAAACGAAAGAAACAAAGTTTCTTGCGTTAAAAGCACATGTACAATGGTTAGATAATTACTAGCAGTCATCAATTTCTGTATATTATTTCTCTACTCTCTCCTCATTCCCCATCTTTTTGGTTCTTCTTCAAGAATCATTCTTCTACCTCTTTCTTCCTTTCGTTTATCTCTCCTATTTTTGTATATTATTTCTTTACCCTCTTTCCTCTTGCTCACTAAACACAGCAACCATTGGCCTCACTCTTAGACCTTTTAGTATTAAAACGATTTAATATTGGGTAAGTCATCCATTTTGTTATTTCTATGGGCTATTGATGCAGAACAACAGTCTTTTGTATATATGTTATTGTGGTTGTCATTCTTTGTTCAACAATAATGTATTTCTGCCAATGTTACAGTTTTTAAGTTCACATTTTCGTGCTTATATACAAGCCTTGGAGAAATTGCAGCTTGATATTGCAACATCCAGTGATTTAATCGGCGTTGAAGCTAGAGGAGGAACTAGTCTTTTCTCAACCAGGAAAGAACCCATGAAGAACCGTTCTTCCATTTTTGCCTTGGGCGATAGAATAAATATTTTAAACGTTTGTTTAATTTGCACAAAACCACCTTAAGTTTTCACTTATTTGGAAACTCCCACCTTTATGTTTTTTTCCCTAAATTTCCACCTAAACTTTACAAAACCTTTATAAACTCCTGCTGTTTTCTAGGATGGGTCAATTAACAATATAACCTCGTAAATCCATTATTTGTCATAAAAAGGGTACGGTTGAGACTTGAGGATGGAACTTCTTTGCAATGTGCGTCCCATTTTGGTATGGATTGTTTAGCTCATTGTCATACAATAATAGTAGCATGGTTTGTTTCTTCGGTTAGAAGTCCAAATTTCCCAGGGGATGGACCTGTCGAATAACTCACTTTTTGTGTGGGAAGTATTTAGTATCTTATGTGAGGAGAGATCATGAAACATAATGATACACAGAGGTTCCTACTATATAATCAGAAGAACCAATGATGGGATTGAATAAAGCCGTAGGGTGAAATGAAAATGATTTAAGGCTGTGTACATCTGAAGGTCATAGCACATTTTTGTTATTTTTGTCTTTTTCATTATTTTGGACTCTTGCTTTTGAGGCACGTCACAATCCTTCCACAGTTCCACCTCGTTCTTTCTGTCAATTTTTGGAAAAAAAAAAATAGTATCTGCATTAAAAGGATGACTTCTCTTGTTTCTTCCCAATGACATGTGATGTATCTATCCTGCTAAAGGATGCTATTATACAAGTTGTATATGTGGACTTTTGGACTATAAACTGTGTTGAAGATCTCTTGGGAAAAGTTGGTAGTTGTCGAATGCAAAACATAGAGAACTTTCTAATTATGATGCAAGGTAAGTGTTTATTAGTTGGTAGTTGCATTGCTTCTTTGGTGTTAGAGTGAGGCAGTGTATATTATTATTCCCTACACCTATGATTGGATCTCATTTTTTTGCCTCTTACTCTTATGATCTGCGAATATTAAGTCATAAGGAGTTTTTTAGTTCGCAGCATACCATTTATTTATTCAATAGAGCTAGTTTATGTATTAGCTCCTTGTACAAGGAATTTCATGTTATTGTATTGTCCCTGTTTCTTGCCGTCTGTGATTCTCTTTCAAGGGACAAAGAACTTTTCATGAATTATCATATTATGCTTTGCCTTTTATGATGATTCTATCATTCTCTCTTTCTTATGCATGAATGTGTTATTTGATTGGCATTGACCTTGATCTTTTATGCACATGAAGCAAGTGCTTAGAAGTATCCCTATAAAGTTCTTTTTCGGAGCTTGCACAAGCTGCTGATGGATACTGTCAGTTCTTAGTATGCACAAGAGTGCCATTTTTCATCATTGGATTCAATACAATTAGTGTTTCTTTTTGTGTTGTTTGTATGATATCTTAATTAAATGTTACTTTCCAGGTACCTTTTCTGTAATGAATTTTTTGGGGAAGATTCCTTGTATCATGACCTATTTGCGGGTAATCATCTAGTATGTTCTCTAAACCCTTATTTATATTTTGAAGGCTTACTGTTTTATGGCTTTATTTTGAAGATCTGATGGAGCGCAACCTCGTTTCATAAACATTTGGTTTAAGAAGAAAGTGAAATTGCAAATAATGGGGTCATTAATCATTATATTGTCCTTAATTCTGTTGTTCTCCTTGTCTTTGACTTCTACTCACTTTTGCCTGAAACTAATTTTGTCCCCGCTAATTGTCCTCTATGTCGATTTCAAGCTTGACGAGAGCTACACACCCAGCAAGATCTCTATTCAAGCTGGTGATTGCTTCCATAACTTGAAGGTAAGTTGAAACTTTTATTACTTGAATTTTGTCTCCATCTAATGAAATGCAAGATATTAATGCGTGAATTATGCAAATTACAAGAAATTATATGAAGATTTAAACTTTCTACTCCTCTAGTGATTGTGTGTTGTTGACTTGGTCTAAAACAATCTAATTGGATTGTTTGTGTTGTGTGCTGATAGTTAATCTGATATTTTGATTTATGTATCTTTGGAGGGAACATATGAAGCGAAGAGGAAAGAATTGTTACATATTGACTCGCAATGTATGTATGAGAAAAGGTATGTCTTATTCTTACTCTTTTTTATACTGCTTTTTTTCTAGTTATGTTTTAGAAATTAGGACCCTTTTGACCGAAGTTGATTGTTCAAGGATGAACCTTATTTATCCCCCTTTTCCCCTTAGTTGAAGACGATTGTTTGAGGAATTACTATGGGCATTGTAGCCCCCTCTGGGATCATGGTGCTGGTTTTGTGTAATTATTTTTGGCCGTTATTGCTTGCTTCATGCTAAAAATTGGTGAATTTAGTTAGTTAATGATTTTTAACAATTTGACCTCGACACTCGGGATTCTTGAACTTTTAAGTTGTTGCATAGTACACTTCCTCTTAAAACAAATCTTGTATTGTTCTCTCTTACATGTGCTACTTCACCTAGATGTGCTCTCGCGCCTAATGTGATTCCTTTTTGTTCTGGCCATTGCCAAGAAATAGGTTCAACATGCTATTGCTATAGCTTATATTGCAATTTAATTAGTTCAATATGTGTGTATATATGTATATATATATACATCTATATACATATATATACATATATATATATGCATATATACATATATATATATATACATATATACATATATACATATACATATATACATATATATATATATATATATATATATATATATATATATATATATATATATATGTACATATATGTATATATATATATGTATATATATATACATATATGTACATATATATATATATATATGTACATATATATATATATATATATATATATATATATATATATGTATATATGTATATATATATATATACATATATGTATATATGTATATATATATGTATGTATATATATATATATATATATATACATATGTATAAGTGAGTTCATATGAGAATGCATACTTACATGAGAAATGAGAATCAAATTACGAGCTATAACTCTTATGAATAAATGATGTAACTCTAATGAAAAAGTGATGCAACTCCAAGAAAAAAGAATATTAGAAAAAAAAATTAATTATTTTATTTTGGGCTCAAAATTTTTTAAGGGGGTATAACTCTAATGAACAAGTCTTGTAACTCTAATCCAATTGTGTGGTTGAGATTCATTCTCATTTCTCATGTAAAGAGCTTTCTCATCAATCACCTTTGTTCAGCTAGTCCAATAATTAGATCACCGCGAGCGAAGCTGCTCTATATATATATATATTTGGTTCCGCATGGTTCATCTTGTGGTAACATATTTAATGAAGAGTCACATATTCAGCTGCAAATGCATACATATTATATGCATTAGGATCTTAGACCCTATTAATAGTTGGTTGAAGACTACAAGCTTAGTCCATAAGTTACACTAATGTAACATTCTCTATATTTGCATAAAAAACATAATTTGCAATGAAAATTGGTATTATATATATATATAGCAGTTCGGGAATCATTTAGGACTTAAAAATGCAAAACAAGAAAGTTGGGGTCACAAGGGCTGCGATTTTGGTCAAACCTGCATCCCTTTATGCGCATCAAGGGTTGTGGTTTTGGTCAAAACAGCAGCCCTTGCGAGTGAAGGGTTGCAGTCAAAAACCACAACCCTTCCATTTTACCCAAGGGGTGCTACGCCAAGGACTGCGGGCCAAAAAGACAGCCCTTACGGCTATTTTGACCGCAACCCTTGACGTTTTCTCCACTAGTGATACATGATATGCTATGCGACTTTGTTCGATATCGATGCTTGTTTTGTGTAGTGGATATATCTCTCGTGGTTTCAGTTGAGTATTTGGCCCGTTTGTAGTCTCATATCGTAGGTGACTTTCTTCTTCGATGTCTATATCTTATTGCTTGAGGATAGGCAATGGTTTAGTTTGGGGGAGTTTTATGTGTCATATTTATGCATATATTTTAGGTGCATTTAGGTTGCATTTCTAGTTCATATTAGAGCATTTCGGTGCATATTTGCATAATTTACTTAGGTTTTGCTATACTGCTCTCCTTTAGCTTGTTTTGATGAATTTCAGGTGATATAATGCAAATAGACTATGGCTAGCTAAGCTTGAGTAAAACAAACATGAATAAAAAAAGGTAGATTGCATGAGAATCACAAAGCATCTCTTTGGGACGAATTTGGACTAGAATGAAGTGAACCATCACTATAAGAAATGTGAAAACTAACTCTTGTACATTCTTTTACTCTTAACTTCTGATAAAAAAATTGATAATAGAGTGATTTTAGTTGGATTGGAAAATAGACTTCAAGAGCTTTCCAACAACTGGTCACACGCTAAATTTTAATGAGAGTCGAGAAAGTTATAAAGTTTTAAAAATGAGCAGTTTTCGTATTTGCTGCGAGCCCGACCCGACCGGGATCTCGTCTAGGCAGGCGGGTCGTTGTTTTACTTTTTTGACGAGTTATGACCCGACAACCACCCGGTCGGGGGGAATTATCCACCCTGGTAACCCAAGCGGGGTGATTTTTAGCTGTTTTGAATCGCGTGTTGCGCTGTCTGTTACTTTAATATTAGTTTGTTAAGCACTTTTTTTGTTTCAAAAAACCTAGTTTATTCTACTTTACAAATCCATTGGAGATTAAAATAGAGTATTAATTTCAAGATGTTCGACAATTGGTATTGTTTCTCATGCCTTACTATTCTCGTTTCAATTCTTCTTTTTTATTCCACCATGTTGCTTCCATATTTAATTGTGATTATTTTTCCCCCAATTATGTGTGAGTAGTTTATTTTCTAGGGATTAAGAATCTATGTATGCATATGAAGGATTGATTGAATGATTATTTAATTCATTTATTTGTTTGATATTTGCTATTGAGTTAATTAAGTTAATCTACAAGTTTGACCAACAATGTTGATTATTGTTGCAATACAAAGTTATAGACCGTGAGCTAGGATTTGTATAGGCTCTCAATAGTAGGTTTAACGATCTATGACAATGCGAGAGCGGCTTAGTGATCTTTAATGGAGGTAATGTTCTAGTGTAATTACATGTGCCCTAGTTAGATTATTTCATTCAGTTCGTCAATCATTCCTGATATCCTGAATTGCATACAAGGTGAACCGTTCCCTAGTCTTTCCCTTATTTGGTATTTGTGATTTGATTATTTATTTTCAGTAAACCAACCCTTTTCATTTGATTTAGTTAGTATAATATTAGAGTTCAAATATATTAGTATAGCTATCTACATGTGGATTCGATCTCGAATTCCTTAACTACTAGTTAGTGGAACTTAGGTTATTATTTATTAGGTCATACGACTTTAGCATGTGAAACACCCCCGCAACCCCCCTTCTACAAACTTAACTTCGATAGTTCTCTTTGAAACTCTTCCGCGGCGGAATCATCATCTGTAATCATCATGGCACTCTCATTAAGGTATGTGCCTACAATCTAGGTAAACTCAAGTCTACATTGCCAAAGTTACAACTTTGCAACAAGGCATTCTCCTAGCCATCAATGAAGGTAGCACAAAATCTCCACATTGAAGGTGATAACCTACTCGGCATCAATGCAGTCCAAGGTGGGTCCCGTCATGGCAAATTATAAACATCATCACATATATCAAAACTCTCCTCTCCTCCCACCACTAGAGTATCAGACACATTTACAGAGTAGCAAACAAGGTTGCTAATTAGATAGCCAACTAAGTACGATTCTTTCACCATATACCCCCAAAAAATTGAAAAATTCACCATATACCATCCAATGTTTCATACATTCACCATATACCCCTGAGTTTCCGAAAATGTTCAATGTCCTTTTTCTAGCAGACATTAATTTGTCATTTGCATTATTTGCAATTTTTCCATTATTTTTTGCTCCTAACCCCTAAACTCTAACCCTAACCCAAACCCACGACCCTTTTCCCCTACTAGCCCACCCAGTCCAGCCCCCACCCGCCACCTCCGCATCCCGCAACCCTCCCCTGCGATTTGCCCATCCCCCACCCCTCCCCTTTGATTTCTCCAGTCCCCCACCTCTCCCCTTCGATTTCCCTATCCATCTACCACCAAGCAGACCTTAACGATGTTGTGGCAAGAAATCCGAGGGAAATCCAAAGGGAGGGGGACGTAGCGACAGGAAATCGAGGGGGGGGGGGACGATGCAGCAAGGAAATGGAAGGGTGGGGGAGGGACAGGGGATTGGATTGCGGGATAGAGGTGATCATAGGTCGGCAGGGCTGGGCTTTGGCCAAAAAAAGTGACTCGTTTCGGGTCAAAGCCTTGGGCCGAAATTCCCTTGCCAAAACCCACTAACGCGACTCACACCATGCGTTCTTTTCGGGCCATTTTTGGGTTCGACTAAAAATTAGTCTTTTTCATATTTATGTTTCCTGTGGCCCGAACGTTTTGCCCAAAAATCGGGTCAAGACTCGACCGGGGGCCGAAAATTTCGTGCCCAAAACCCATCCATAATATGCCCGGGCCGGATCCATATTGATCACCTCTACTATGGGGGGTGCGGGGGTGGAAGCGAGGAGGAGGAGGTGAGGTGTAGAGGTGAGGTGAGCAGGAGACTGAAGGGGGTGAGGGAGGGGTAGAGGACTATGTGGGATTGTACGGGTGGAGGGAAGGGGCGGGGTGGGGGATGGGTTGAGGGCTGGTATGGGTTGGGGTGATGGGTTATGGTTGGGGGTAGGATTTAGGGGTTAGGGGATCGGGTGCAGGGGATAATAATGACAAAATTGTAAAAACGCAAACAACAAGTTAACGTTCGTTAGAATAAGGACATTTAGTGAACGTTTACGAAAACTTAGGGATATATGGTGAATTTTTAATTTGACGGAGGTATATGGTAAAAAAACCAAAAATTATATCAATGCAGCTTTAAGATTCTGTTTGATAGGGTATAATACATTTTCTTGTAAAGTTGTTTTCCTCTATTTTCAAATTTAAATTGTTTGGTTTGTAAATGAGTGCAAAACCATTTTTCCTATGAGTAAAATTGCTCTTCCAATGATGGAAAATCATTTTTCCTTTAAAATGACGGGAAAACTATTCCTTCCTTTCCCTTATCTCTCTTGCACACTCCTCTCACTAGGGGTGTTCATTTCGGATAATCTAAATCTATTTCTGATATGGATTGCAAAAAAATGTGATCCGAATCTGATCTGAAAAAATCGGATATTCGATCGAAACTAAAAAATGGAATTTTTCCCACGAAAATCTCATAAATTAAGTTTCGTATAAGATTAGATCAACATATATTCGGTTTTGAAATGGAAATTCTTGGATATTTCGGAACTGCTATTCGAAAAAAGCCGAAAATTTCCAATGTTTCGGATATGTTCGGATATTCGAAAATGAAAATTTCCGATCTGTATCTGATCCGAAAATTCTCGGATATCTAATCCGATATATTGAAAACTAAAAAATCGTATCGGATATCCAATTTCAACTAAAACTTTTAAGAGGCTCTCATTACCTCTTTACTTTCCTTTTCCTTTTTTTCATCATTTTTCTTACATGGAACCAAACAACGAAAAACTAATTTTTAAATTGTGTTTTCAACTGGAAATTGTTTTCCATGAAAATGATTGTACATTGAAAATGTTTTGGAGCCTAAACTCTTAATATTCTTTCTTCTTATAAGAGTGAGAATAACGCTAGTCTGGAAGCATGAGTTTGAAGTCAAATTTTTCTAAGTCTGCCTCCAGACCAACGGTAATTAGAATAAAATGTTGAGCGGGTCTGGGCATGGGTTTTGGTTTCCCAAACTCATTCTCAGACTTGGTTGCATTAAATGCAACAAATAGGAGTGGCCCCACAAGCCATTCAACTACACACAATCCTTCTTTCCTACTTCAATGCAGCTAATTGTCATATTATTTATTTTTGCCCAATTAAGATGTGACAACTGTTCTTAAATAAAAAAATTCCCAACGGTAATATTATGTGAAACTACTTATGAATAGCCATTTGTGTGTATAATTTTTTCATTCTTCCAAATTCTCCTATCAATTTTGTCTTTCTCTCCAAATTCTTCCAAATTCAACCTATCGTATTTTTTAGTGGATCCGAATCGAAATTTTAATTTGAATTCTCTAATGAGCTTACTGCAAAACAATGCCCAATTTCAAACTTTTTTAGCTCAACAAAACCAACCCAAAAATTCCCTTCAAATTTCTCTACCCCAAATCCTAATAATATGGGAAACGCACAAGTGCAAACTTTTACCCAATTTTTTCAGACTCCAATTAATCAATATACTCCTACTAGTCCTAATATGGACCAACCTCCTATTACACCTATCAGTTCTAGATCCAACTCCGATAACCCATTTAATGTAGGCACTAAAAAGGCAGAAGATATTGATGTCACTACAATTACTCGTACTGCTGCTCGTACTACTACATTTCGCAAAGTAAGTCAACCCAGAGAGAAAAAAGGGCTAAAATTGGACGATATAAGATAAAACACTTCTTGGTATGGCGTGGAGTAATACTACCAAAGATGAAGTAAATGGCAATTCACAGAGAGCATATGCCTACTAGGGGAAGAATTTTGCATTCTTCAATGAAAATAGGCAAACAAATCAAGCTGAACGAGAAGTAAACCCTTGCAAACAACATTGGTAGACAATTAATAATTCACTTGAAAAGTTGCATGGTGTTATGCCAAGTATGAAAAGAAGAGTGGGCTTAATGAAGTCTTGAAACTCTCAGAGGCTCGTGCACTTTACCAAAGTCTCTATAATTTCAAGTTCCAGTACGATCATGTATGGAGTATTGTGTGTGAAACAGATAAGTTTAGAGCTAAACTTAAGAGCAAACGTAACAAAGGCCAAAACTGATTCATAAAAAAGGAATAAGATTTCTGAATCGGGAGACTACACAGTAAGTGGGGAGGATGTTGAGGCTTTCGATGAAGTTGAGGAGGTCCGACCAATGGGTCAACAAGCTGCAAAGAAACAACTAGCTGCCTAGAGGAAGTGAAAAAACATCCAGAGTGATCATAGTGAAGCCATATCATTTGCAAAGAATATTGAAGAATCACATGCACAATCAATAAGTCGTTTGGTAGATTTGAAAGAACAAGAGCTTAAAAATCAACTACTTTATGCTGATGTCAGCAGGATTGCTCCTTTGCAAGGAAAGATTCATGAGAAGAGATTGCAAGCACTTGCAGAAAAATATGGATAGAATTTTGACAATTAGGTTGCTTTCAGCTTGTTAAATTGTCATTATGCTCATTAACGTTTATTTATGTTGTTTTAAGATGTTGTAGCTATATTTCGATTAAGCATGTTTTTGTTTGATGAACTTAGTTATTTCTTAATATTAATAATAGTTAGTTATTTTCTCTATTAACGTCAAGTATAATAATTATTAGTAATATTATTATTAATAATAATCAAGACAAAAATGGTGAATTGATTCCAACTTCAGTGAGTTGTCACCTCCAAGTCTATATTAATGCATGACTTGTTACCTCACATCCATCTTTTCAGTAACTTTATCAAATATCATTGCATTTTGTTTTGAATTATTGTACCAAAGATAAGTGCATTATTGTTGTAGTATGCATTGAGTTATTTAAATATTGTGCATTAAATAATTAACCTTCACAACTTCTATATATATACCGATTTCTGAGCTCAAATTCTCATAGCAACCTTTTCCCAAATCCTCTGAAAAATTATAAACCTCAAGACATAGTGATAATGTAATACTTTAACCTCCCAACACCTTTGATGAATTTTATAATCAAACATATGATTCATATATTGGGGGGTTGATATTTTCACAGGCTGAGTAGATGATATCCTAAATCATGTGATTGAAGATACATCACCTTCAAACCCTACTAAAACAAGAAGGAAAATAAAACACAGAAAGAAAGCGTGAGGAATGGCATGAGCGCATATGGAATGATTACTTCTCAAGCAACCGATGTACAGTGCACAACAATTTCGCCGAAGGTTCCGAATGAGAAAAGAATTATTCTTTCGCATTGTCAATGCTCTTGAAAATCATTTCGAATATTTACAAGAAAGATTTGATGCTATTGGTAGGAAATCTTTGTCCCCCACTTCAAAAATATGTTGTTGCCATTCGGTTATTGGCTTATAGAGTGGCAGGTGGTGCCGTAGATGAATACGTGTGAATTGGTGGATGTACGACGCTACAATGCTTGAAAAATTTTTGTAAGTGTGTGATTGAGGTTTTTTAACCTTATTACTTGAGAAGGCCAACAGTCGATGACACCCGACGCCTTCTTCAAATCGAGGAATCCCATGAATTCCCTGGTATGCTTGGTAGTATCGATTGTATACATTGGCAATGGAATAAATGTCTCATGACATGGCAAGGTCAATACTCCGGAGGTCATCAAGGTGTACCAACGATGATATTAAAATCTATTACTTCTTATGATTTATGGATTTGAGACGCATATTTTGGTGTTGTAGGATCTAACAATGAAATTAATGTCTTGGATCCATCCCCGATATTTGATGAGTTAGTTGCTTGAAGGTCAATGTCCTGAAATCCAGTACACGGTAAATGGAAGCACGTACAATATCGGATACTATCTAATAGATGGCATCTAGCCTGAATTATATGCTTTCGTCAAAACAGCAAACATGTTATCTGAAAAAAAGGAAACTATTTGCTCAACATCAAGAAGGTGCACAGAAGGATATAGAACGAGCTTTTGTGGTGCTCCAAAAGAGATTTGCGATTGTTTGCAACCCCGTACTTTTATGGAAAAAGGGAAGTTGGTGATATCATGAAAGCATGTATCATATTACATAATATAGTTATTCAGGATGAAAGAGATGATACCGAATTGACCACTAGCGTTAACTATACAATAGCAAGGAATCAAAGGGAAAGTCCACAAATTCATATTGATCTAAGTAAAAATTATTATGTAACCGGAGCAGATACTTTTAAAATCATACGCGAATTCGCAACCGAGCCCAATATCACCAAATGCAGCACGGTTTGGTGGAACACAAGTGGCCGAGTTTTGGAGGAAACGCTAATTAAATTTCGTGTGTAATTTTCAATTTCTTGTGGTTGTACTTCTTTTATATTTTAGCAATTATGTATGCAACTAATTATGTTTATGCATGCCTTTAAATTATGTCGTTATTTATAATGTACTCAATTTGTGTCTCATAATTTATATAAATTCAAAGTAAGCTTAAAATCTTAAATAAATAATTACATAAATTGTAATTTTTATGATGTAATAGTCGATAAATATTCGAACGTTTTAGAAAAAAAAAAAAAAATATATAAAATAATATGTTAAACTTTTAATAGAGAGACTGGAGAAAGTTTGAGGGATAAAGAGTAAAACTTGAATGAGTTTGGAGTTAGTTTGAAGAATAAAAAGTAGGTAATAATTAGTAGAAAGTTGATGCGACATAATCTCGATTTGAGTTTGAGGGATAAACCCTTTGGGGGTGTTTGGTAAATGGCTTTTTGCCTGGCTTTTGGCTTTTATGAGCTTTCTAGTTTGGTCAAACAGCCAAAAAACATGTTTGGTTTGTGGCTTTTTCGTTGGCTTTTAAGCCGACTTTTCAGCCAAAAGCCAAAAGCTACTTGGAGTAGCTTTTTCTCCTTGGTTGTTGGTTGTTTAATAATAAGTTTACCAATATACCCTTATGGTAACCTAAAAAGTAAAAATCAAATGCCATTCCAAGTTCCTAATTGTAACACCCCAAAATTTCTCTGAAATTTTCGCGCGTTAATTATTATTATTTGAGTGTAAAATTATATTTTACTAATATATTTTCCGATAAGTATAAACATATATATAATTTTACACCTACATTTATGTTTGACAAGGTTATAATGCTTCTACAATGTGTTTTTATGTGTTGCATTGCTTAGTAGGTGTACAATGCTCTTATCTGCGTTAATTATATTAAACGGGTAATGTAGTGCTCGTGTCTGTGCGAAGTGTAAAATGTGATAGTGTGGTAAGTACGTATTTGTATTACGTGAATAATTATAATTTTTAATTATAAAATATTTACTTATACATATTATTTTGAACGTTTTACTTGGTGCCTGAAATATACATTATACTAGTATTTTCGTACATTGTATTATGTGTATTAGAGGGTCCGAATTTCTAATTTTATTCATGGTATATGAAGGGTTTTTGGACAGCCATATTAAGCTCTTGTAACGTTATGTTAACCAAGAGTCATCTCTTCACTTACCTCTCTTATTACACCTTTTGATCACCGTCTCTTCACCTTCTTTTTCTGAAAATAAAATCAGAAAAACTCCTCCTTGTTACCTCCATTTCACACGCCTATTTCAAGAAAAAAGGGAGAGGAAAAGTTTTGGTTCTTCATTCACATTTCTCACACAAACATCAGTCATTGTTACTTGTTTTCAAGCCATTTTTGCACCAGTTTTCAAGCACGCGTTGAGTTCATTCGTTGCATTTGTGTTCGTAGGAGACGAGGGTGGTGATATTTCACAAGGCAATTAGAGTACTTTCGAAGCGTTCTACTACATTTCTCTTCAAGAAAAAGGTAACTAGCGTTATTCTAGTTCGATAAGAAAATAGATTGTGAACTTAGGATGCTAGAATTGCGTTAGAGAATGTAGTATCATGCTAGGTGGAACTTAGAGGATTGTATGATTGAAGTTACATGTAGTTACTTGATTGTTAGTGTTGTTTCATATCTTGGATTGTTACTATGATCATCTTGTTAAGTCATGTTGATTAGTTTGTCTCCTTGTTATTGTTGTGGTTGGATTGATTCTTTGGTTCACTTTGGTTATCTTTGGATTTTGGGTAGTTGTTGTTGTTGATGAGCTTTAGCCTCATGTGAGGGTGATTGGTACTGTGGTTGACATGAATTTGAGTTGGTTTGGATGCGTGAGGCTAGGCGTAAGAATTATTGGAACTTCGGTTGGCGTACGAGCGAAGCTCGCAAGCCACGAGCAGTCGCAGCTCGCGACACTCGTCGTACCTCGCGACCAGGGGTCTGTCCCCTGGGTTGTGTGACCTTGATTAAATTCTCTATATTGCTTGCAGCATGGATATTTGTTAATGGATGGTCTTAGGCATGTAAGTTAAGCATGTTTGAGTAAGATTGGTTGGTTTGAGTTATTATATTAAGGGTATGTGCGCAATTTTGTTGGGTAGTCTATGATTATTTAGTTTGGAGAGTGTTGAGGGCTTATGCATGGTTGTGTATCCTCACGATTGAACCTTGCTTGGTTAGATGGTTTCGATGTGCTTGTATACCTTATTGTGTATACCTTTGAAAGATGGATTAGATGGATTTGAGTATACCTTGTCGTGTATACCTTGTGCTGGTTGAGTTTAATTGATCCTATGAACGGTATGGTTCTAGGAATTTGGGTTTGATGATCCTAAGGGCGGCATGGTCCTAGGAACTTGAGTTTGATTATCCTAAGGGCGGTATGTCCTAGAATTGGTTCTTAACTTGGCGATATGGTCCATGGGTTCTCTTACGGGTGGTATGATCTGTAGAATTCAGCTATTTGGAACGGGCGGTATGGTCCTCGAATATCAACGTAGGCCTTGGGCGGCATGGTCCAATGAGTTTACTCACAGACGGCATGGTCTGTTGTGTTTGAGCTCGTTGACCGCATTTGTTGCATGGTTGACCGGGTTTTGGTGTGATATTGGATTTCCATATTGGTTGCTTATGAGTATTTGTACCTCGTTGTGAGTAAGATATATTGGTAATGTGTTCTTTGATGTTGTTTCAAATTTCTTTTAAGTTCATTATCTGTTTCTATTTGAGCTGGGAGAACTGCTAGTTACTCCCCACTGATTGTGGAAGTTGTTGATTTATTATGTAGATGGTGATGTTGTTTAGGATCGTCACGGTTTGGACCGGGGTTGTGCGTTTTAACCTTTTGAGCAAGAAAGTGGTGCTAGTCATAGTGGACGAGCACTTTGAAGCTGGAGTTAGGACTAGTTACTTAGTAGGTCTTAAGTAGCTATCCTCTTGTCTTATCACATGTTTTGAAGTACGGATTTCTAGTTGTCTTTTGGTTTGGATTTTCTCTATTTTGAGGTTTCTTTTGGAAATCATATGTTGTTTTGAGACTTGTAGGAATGAGGGTATGGGACCTCATTTCCCTTTTTATATATGATTTCGGAGGTTGAATATTTGTCTTTGAAGGATTATTCTTATCTTTAGTTTCATATTCTACTTCTTGGAGTAGCATCTCCGTCTTAGTGGTATTTCCGCTGCCGCTAAGTTGCACTATTTCTTTTACTTTAGTCTCCACTCTTCTTTGTATTGGACGGGATGTTACACTAACGCTTCACTTGCCATCTTCCATTTTCATTCTACTGTATTACAACTAGCAATTACAATTTTGGAGTACTTTGCCACCGAAGACACGCTGCACTAGAGTTTCTCAAAGGTGGTTAGTTTATAATTCATTTCTTCATATACAAAGTAATTTATTTTTAGATCTTGATTATTTGTTAAATGAAACTACATTGGAATGTAGAATTTTAATACTTTTTTTACTGGAAAAATTGCTTAATATTCTACTGTATCTTGATTTTTTCTTAGTTTTCTTTTTATTTTCTTATGAATTTAGTTATGAAGATATTTTACCCAAAAATTTGGTTATTTTTTTTAAATATTCTGAAAGTTATTTTCAGATCTAAAAATTTGAAAGGTAAAATTCTGTATTAGTTTTTTCTCATCAATCTAATTTTCTGGAACTTCATCTTCATATATCTTCTTGTATCTTCATAGAGAAAAAGGTTCGTGTATTTCGTCTCTTTGATGGGGCAAGTATCACAACCCCATCTTTGACATTGATGTCGATAAGCTAAATAGTGTTATGCATGATTAGATCAGATTTTATATGTCGTGAATCTTTGGTTTGAATATAATTGTTTTGTATGCTGGGTAGTGTTGTAATTAATATGAATTTTGTTTCTTATGCTTGAACAAGTTGTTGAAGCTTTATTGTTGAAAAATGTATTATATAGATGGTTCGTAAAATAAACCAAAATGGTGAGGGAGATAAAAAAAAAGCAAATAACAATGAGAACTAAGAAAGGGGAGATGTAGGCAGAATTACTTGGTCAAAAGAATTAATCTTAATGCTTCTTGATCTTTGTATCAAACATACTCTATGGAGTAAAGGGGAAAATGGTATAGTAACTTCACACAAGCTATTATGGAAAAAAGTGGTGGATGAATGGGAAATTAATACTAATTTACCATAGGATAGATCTCGACTCAAAAATAAGTTAGACGGGTTGAGGCCCAAAGTGATACTCTGAAAACAATTAAAAGGCAAAGAGATAGGTTTAGGATGGGATCATAAAAAAGGAACGGTAGCCGCAAGTAATGAGTGGTGGGCTTTAAAAAATTCAAGTTAGTTTTTCTAATTGTGATACATATATGGCATTTGATAAGATAAGGGGAGTTTAAAAAAATTAATCTTTTTTCTCATTTTGGTTAGGAAAATCCGAAATTTGAAACTTTTCGAGATGAAGGAATAGAACCCGAGCTAGAATATAGAATGGATCAAGTGTTTGGTGGGTGTGCCCAAAGAGCTGAAAAGTACACTCCAGTGGTTGATGTTAATGATGTAGCAAGAGAAGATGAAGTATATGTTCCTTCTCCACCTCCCACTAATGTTCCTTTTGACGAATCATCTGGTTATATTCATGACATGGATGAAGTGTGTTCCAATTTGGGAAATGAATGGGATGCAATGTGGAGAGAAACTAGCCCTACATCTTCTAATCCCAGACATCCGAAATGAAATTAGTGATAAAAGTAGAGGGAAAAGGGTTATGAAGAGTGGTTCATGTCAAAGCAACAAAAGTGCAAAATTTGAAAGTACTAAGAAGGCTGTAGTAAGTATTGCACTTTGTGACAAGATTGATGGTATGGTGCAACTTATTTCAGAGAGAAATACTGCAACCAAAGACTTTCAGCTTGCTATGGCTAATATGATGAATACTATGAATATTAGTGCTCCAAAATATTTTGTGACTGATGCTATGGTTAAGTTGTGCTCAGTGACTGATTTGGATTCTAATTCTCATGTTTACTTTGCTTGTACTCTCATTGAAGATCCATAAAGAAGGACTATTTTGCTTGAGTTTCCAGATGACAAAAAACGAGTTGATTACACTCATTTTATCTATGCACGACATACATAGGGCAAGTAGTTCGTGTTACCTGCATTATATATGTATCATGGGAATGTTAGACATGTAGGTCTTGATCCCCTTCGGTTATGCTAATTATATAGGCCTTGACCCCCTTAAAATATTTTGGAGTACTTAAATATGAATGATCGGGTTTTTTTGTTGGATGAGTTTATATCATCTACATTTTGTATAAACTAACTTGTTATATTATAGTGATGTTAGTAGTAATCTTTAACTTGCTACACTTTTTGGTTTTATTTGTAAGTATGGATTATAATGTGCAATTGAAAATGCTCCTTCTATATAGTGACTATATGGATACTGATGACAACTTTTGGGATATGATAGCTTGTACAACCGGTTATATTAGCATGCATTACTTAAGTCATATACGTAAGGCACCATGCATGACCTCATCTTTGACAGGAGAAATGTGGATGGATGAAATACTCAATGGTCATGAAACTAGATGTTTTAATGCCCTTAGAATGTATTCAAATTTATTCATTCAATTGTGCACAGATTGGAAAATAGGTATGGTTTGAGACATTCATTTAGGATGTCAGTTGTAGAAAAAGTGGGTATCTTTGTGTATGTTCTTGCTCATGGTGCCCCTAATAGAGCAATATAAGAGCTTTTTCAGCATTCCGGCGAAACAATAAGTCGAGTAGTCAAGGAAGTTTTTTGTGCAATGGATGGATTGTCAAGGGATGTAACTGTACCTAGAGATCCTGATTTCAAATAAATACCGCAATAATTAGCATCGGATACTAGATACATGCCATTTTTCAAGGTACTTTTTATTTGTTTTTCCTTTTACACTATTGCATTTAGGTCGTTACTTGTGTAATAGATGTATTTTTTTTCCGTTTAGGATTGCATTGGAGCTATAGATGGTACACATATAACAGTCATTGTTCCGAAAGAAGATCAAATGCGTTATAGAGGAAGGAAAGGGATACCTACTACAAATGTCTTAGCAGTATGTGACTTTGATCTCCTTTTTACGTATGTTTGAGGGGTGGGAAGGTTCAACACATGATTCTCGTATATTTCTTGATGTAATAGGTGATTTGAAACTTAAGTTTCCAAAACCCCTAGAAGGTGATATAATTTAATATATTATTAGTACATGCCTAAATATTTGGTTTCCTTACATTTCTTTTTTAATAACTTTGATTAATAATGTCAAATAGGTAAATACTATATGTCGGGGATAAAGCGTATCCGGAAAGAAAAGGATACTTGACACCTTATCCTAAGACAAGATACCATCAATCAGAGTTTCGTGGTGCAAATCCAAGGGGGGTAAAAGAAGTCTTCAATCGTGCTCATTCATTTTTGAGAGGTTGCATTGAAAGGTCTTTCGGAGTTCTTAAAGCTCGATGGAAAATATTAGGCAAAATGCCTAGATACTCATTCAAAGACCAAAATAGAATAATTTCCTCATGTTTTACATTGCACAATTACATTAGACGAAACAAAGTTGGTGATCCCGCTTTTAGACTTGTCGATAAAGATCTTAATTTCGTACCTCCTGAGGGACTTGAAGATATTGAAGATATTGAAGTTAATCCCCCACAATGTGTACAAGAATTGCCAACTAGAGATATGACATCACTCCGTGATAGCATTGCTTCTAGCTTGATGACAGCTAGACGAGTCAATAGAGTTAGACGTCGATCTTAGATTCTTAGATTATTTATTGTTTAATTTGGAAGTTACATTTATATATATATATTTATGGTTTCATTTGTTATGTTATTAAATATTGGAAAAATTCACATCAATAATCCCAACTATGGGCACTCTTTCAATATTAATCCCAACTAAGGATTATTCCAGTATAATCCTAACTATATCAATTGTCTTCCCAAATTGATCCTTTACCTGTTATAACCTGTTTAATAGGTTAACTCGCTTATGTGGCGCAATCTAATTCACATATATTTTTTTATTTTTCTTTTTATTTCTTCACATCATTCTCTCTCTTTCCCTTCACACCTAGCAGCGACCATCTATCTCTCTCTTTCATATGACCATGAAAAACCCACATACCACCTACCCTCCCTCCTACTCACCCACCCACCGGCCACCACCCCTCCACCAAAATGAACAACCACACGTCAACCTCCGCACCTCCCTCACTATCCTCACCGCCTCGTTGTCCCCAACACCTTCCTGCTGTGCACATCCCCAACACCTCACTATCTTCCCCCGTCCACCCCTCAAACCCACCTTCCAAACTCTACTCCGCCAACTCGCCTCCACCTTTACTCCCCAACCTCATCATCCTATCCCTCAAAAATACAAAAACCTTGACACCACCACCATCGTCAATGTCCTCACCAACCACCTCGACTTATGGTATGAATACCCCCCTTAATATCCTCCCTCGTCTGTGCGGCTTCACCCCCTTCTATCGAATAATTAACCGACGTCGACCAAAACGACTTGTTGTTGCTGCTCAAGTGCGCGATATAAATGCACGGATTTTAAACGGGCATGGTGTTTCGGGTAGGTTGTGGTTGTAGTTGTTGGCATAATTGTTCTGGGTTTTTCTGGTGGGTTTGGATAATTGAGGTTGTGATTGTGCGCATGATGGTTCTAGTGGGGTAGATTTTTTGTGTTAGTTGTGTAAGTGGTGGCTATAACACCCTTGAATTTCGAGTGGCTAATTAAATTAAATAATATCAAAATTCTACAAAAAATTCGGTAGAGCTCCGTTTAAAATATGGACTGCCTAAAATTCAATTTAGGACTCGCGTCCAAATTATAAACCTGTATGAATAATCCAGCAAACCAAGTTCTCCAAAATCCTTATCCAGCTCAAAAGTCAATTCATCCATGCATAAGTACTCGAAATCCAAAAGTGTTATTCCACGGTTATTGTAGGAATAACCGTTAAGGATAACTACCTAACTGAATTAATATTAAAGCAACAACTAAATTAAACTATTACAATCCAAACGTGTAAAGGTTTAAGTAAATTAATATTTACAACCTTAAGTTCCAAAATGATGATATATTATATATATATATATATATATATATATATAGTGCAACGGAAATAGAACTACTATATTTCAACTAAGCTAGTGGAACGTTGCTCTCAGCCCACACCCCACTTGCAAATCTTCATGTACCTGCATATATATCAGGCATGTAGTATGAGCCAAACTAGCTGAGCAAGATTTCATACTAAGAAGCCAAACATATATGCTGGTAGGATATAACAAACATATCCTACAAATCATTTACTTTCAAAACATAATACTAAATACAACTTTATAAAACCCATTTTCCTTTCTTTGTATTTCTTTCCAAAACGTGTACATTCTTTCTTTTTTTCTTTTTGAAACCAATTCTTTTCTTTCCTTTTTCCTTTTGAAACCAAATTATTTCTTTCCTTTTTCTTTCACAAAATATATTAAAAGTCTCAAAGTTATAAATCTAGAGAATGGAACAGCTTTTATTTCCATTGGGCTAGCTAGGCCCTCCGGATAAAACTAAGACAAAGATCCCTAGTGTGCACACCCTACAAACGGCCAAACCGTAGCAGAAGATCAAAGTCCGAGGTATTGATCAACGTACCCCCACAAACTATTCTATAAAATCGAGCCAAACCCGACAAAGTTCCATTCTTTGAGATGCCACACAGGCAATCCCCACAACTTTAAAAACACAAAACTATTTGATATACTCTTTCCATAAACTTTCCTTTAACTTTCGATTTGTGGTTTGGAAACCAACATCTTTATCTTTGGAGGAACATCCTCCCTTACCAACAAAACTTTCTATTAATGGAGGAACATCCTCCTTTTCAAACCACTTTCAACCAAAATGAGATACATACCTCTTCAAAACTCTTCTCTAACTACAAAAGTTTTAGTAAGAAATCTTACCTTTTAAAATACAACAAATCAACTATGTCAAGCAGTCAATACGGCTCCTCTATGAAATCGGAATCTACAATATAAACATATATGTACTCATTAGGTAATAATAGACTTGGCTTAACTAGTTAATGAGCTTTGCTTAACTCTAGTTTTATAAATTATGAGCCTCACTTCAAATGACATAATTAACTCATACTAACAATACTAAAATCTCTCTTAGTTTATATAAAACCAACACCTAAGCTTCATAATATATATTTAGATACTTAAAATCCATTAGGAAAAACATTCAAACTTAAAACACTCGAAACTAGATTTATTAATTTCAGCAGAAAATAAAAATGGGCATAACTTCCTCATTCGAACTCCGAACCAAACGTTTCTTGAGCCTAACTTGAGTAGAATTTCGATATGAACAACTTTTGTGAAATAGTATTTTTGCGAAAAACACCCGGAAACTGTTGAAAAACATGAATTACGAAACTGACCTGTGATTTATACGAATTTCAAGTCTTGTTCATAAACTCATTATTATCATGAAACAATCTCACTAAATCAAACTACACCCAACATTCACAATCAAAAACCCCCAATTCAATTTCAATTATAAAAACCCTAACTTCATAAACTTTGAGAAAACTAAAATTAAATTAAGAACTTAACTTATCCACTACTATGGAAGATTAATGGTGAAGAAAGCTTGTGAAATCAACCCTTAAAACGCACCCCAAACCTCAAACGCACCAAAATCCGACTTTTTTTTGTTGAACCTATTCCTCACGGTGCCGCTTGCCGCTAGATAGAGATTGTTGTGTTGTAGTTGAGGCGCCGGAAAGATAGAGAGGTTGAAGGTGGTAGTGTTATTTGTGTGATGAAGATTGTGAGAGGTTGATGGTGAGAATTAAGATGGAAGAAATGATATGAACGTAGTTTGCTTCTTTTCTTTTCTTTTCTTATTCTTTTATTTTCCCCCTTTCCTTTTTAACATGAAGACTACTCTTTTCCTTTTTCCAAATAACTACATAGATATATAACCTTTCTTTATTAATACTTAAACTCTTCACTAAACTTAACCCACTAAATTCATAAATATTTATATTTTATATATATATTTTTTTAAAATAATTCCTACATGAAAATATTAAATATGAAATAATTAAAAGAAATAATTTATTTTCAATAGAATAAATATTATATATTCCAAAATCTGGGGTGTTACAGTGGCGGTTGTGGTCGTGGGATGGTGGTTAACGGCGGGTGTGGTGGTGTGCGATGGTGGGTGCGGTGGTGTGTGGTAGTGGTCAATGGTGGTTAGGTGGTGGTGGTAGAATATTAACTTAATTAAATAAATTAAGAAAAATTACAAAGTTAACCTGTTTAGTAAGTCACTGGTCAGTTAGGATTTTTTCGGGAAGATGGATCCCATCGTTTGGATTATACTGGAATAATCCTTAGTTGAGATTAATATTGGAAGAGTGCCCATAGTTGGGATTATTGATGTGAAGTTTTCCTTAAATATTTGTCTAATAATGTAATGCTTAATAGTGACTGTTTATACATCATTATCAACATTGACAACAATATATGTTACTTACAATCATCTTCAAATTAAATAATAATAATAATAATAATAATAATAATAATAATAATAATAATAATAATAATAATAATAATAGTAATGATAATAATAATAATAATAATAATAATAATAATAATAATAATAATAATAATAATAATAATGGTCATTTTATAGTGTCTTAAAATGTATAAGTTTAATAAAAAATCAATGCCCATAATGTTCATTTTATAGTTAACAGCAACATCCAAAAATCAATTTTACTAAACATGTTTATAAAATAAAAATAGTCAAACAACCAAATAAAACAGTTAGTTAAACCAGCCAAATAAAACAGCCAACAATCAATTACCAAATAAAGCCTTTGGGTGTATTCGGCAAAAATAGTTGTGGTAGTAACTTTTAGCTCTTAGAGTAGCTGTTAGCTGTGCTGGTAGCTGTCAGTGGTTGGTGTGTAGCTGTTAGCTGTTAGCTGTCTAAGTAGCGGTATAAGATATTAATGTTCGGTAAAGAAGCTGTTATAGTAGCTATTTACAAATAGTTAATTAAAAACTCAAACAAAACTTTAATATATAATTTATGCACCACTAAAAGCTACCACAAAAGCTACAAATTGTAGTTTTTCACAAACACTATTTATAACATTAAAAACTACTTATACCACTAACTTGCCAAACACTACTATTTTTCTTAATTAGTGTTTTGACCTAGTCAAAACACTAAAAGCTACTACTTAAAAAGCTTGTGCCGAATACGCCGTTTACGTTTAGGGGTAAAAAAGTAGCGTCCCGTCTCCCGTCTCAGGAAACTTTACTTTTTTTTTTTTCTCCCGCCAAGAACAAGAAGGCAAGAAGCTAATCAGCACGTAAACCTAAATTATTTTTGGGCCCCATAATTTTCACTCCTTCACCCTACACCAAGTTTCCTGTTAAAGTTTGAATTTTGAATCCCCTTTTTCGCCTACTACTCGCATCATTCCTGTTTCCTGCATGATCATCTGAAACAAAAGTAACCTGCAAAATTCCGATACTGACACTTATTCAAAGTTTTTAGTACTCACTTGGAAGAAAAGGGTTTGTTTTTAATTTTGGTGGTTGCAGTTTGACAGAAATGGAGGATGAAAAAGATGCATTCTACGTGGTCAGGAAAGGCGATATCATCGGAATATATACAAGTTTCTCAGATTGTCAAGCTCAAGCTGGTTTCTCTGTAATTCACTCTTTCTTCTTTCAACCACACTTTTCAATTTGTCTTTTATTTTTCAACTTTTTTTATATGATCTGTAACCCATTTAACTTGAAAAATATATGTCACATCTTCAATTTTCCCTTTTGTGTATATGTATAAATTAGTGATCTTGGAAGATGGGTGATACTTCAAATTCTCATAGAAGTAGCTTTTAAGTGTGTCGGCTTTTAGATTGAACAAACAAGAAAGATGTGTTGGGTATTTAGTTGTTTTTGGAAGAGACATACAACATATTTGGTTCACTATTTTTGGACTCTACGAAATACAGTCAATTACCAATTTCCTTTCTTTTTGTTTGGTTCAACCTCTCTTTAATAATAATAATGGATTCTTCCTTCCAATTTGTTACATTCTCTTTCCCTCACAAGAAGAAAAGTAGTAGGTAATTCATTCCGGTTTTTTTAACCCAAAAATACTGAACGAAATATACTCTTAGGGGCATCTACCATGTTGCTCGATGATACTTATTGAGGCGTTTGAGCTTAAATTCGCCAATACCATACAACTGAAGATACATTTTTCAGTTTTTGAAGATTTGAGAATTTGTATGATACATGTTGTATAGGAAATTTCATATCCCGTTTGTTATATTTTTCTACTAGTCAGAAATCAGGATCATGTTCAGAACCGTAGACAAAAAGCTGAAGTTATTTTCTCTATTTATTATAGTAATGATAACTGACGATGAAAACAAACTAGCTATTTGATTATAGAAGTTTTCTAATAGACCCAAGAATAAACCAGATTCAATAATGGCGCAAGGTTTTTGAAATCAGAAATTCTTTTGAGATGCCGCCAAGCATACAAAGTGGCTTGCTTTATGTTGATTTATGTCACCTCATTTCCATATTTTATTACTTGCTATTCATTCTTGTTCAAATTAAATTACATAAGACTAGACCATAAAGATTTGTATCATCCTAGACAAAATCATCTTAACTTAGAAAACCAGCATTTTGATTATACAGGGTGAAATTGTGGGTATTTAAGAAGGATTATATTTAGGAAATCCATGTTGCAGAGATGCGTATATTGAGATGGACGTTTGGAAACACCTTGAGAGCTACAAATCCAGAATGAAGATATTCGTAAGAAGGTTCGAGTTATGGTTATTGATAATTAGGCTAGGGTGATCTAATCACATTGGTTTGGCCATGTGAGACATCAACTTGGGGATGCACCAGTAAGAGTAGTAGAGAGTTGTAGTTAAATCCAGAATGAAGATATTCATAAGGTCCGAGTTATGGTTATTGATGATTAGGCTAGGGTGATCTAATCACATTGGTTTGGGCATGTGAGACATCAACTTGGGGATGCACCAGTAAGAGTAGTAGAGAGTTGTAGTTATAAAGTTATTAAAACAAGTAGAGGGAGGCCAAAAATGACTTAGACGGAGAGCGTTAACAATATAATGAAGAAATTGGGTTTTCAGGAATGAAGGCCAAGGGTTTATGTGGGCTATATGAGATAAAATCCTGGTTCAGGCACCCAGTCTATCCTAGCGTGATTACAACTTTGACATTGCTGTTGTATTACCGTTATTCTCCTTTGTAACAAAACAACTAAAAGAATTCACAACAGACTAGAAAGATTTAGATTGGACCAAAAACATTTAGACAAGACCCTTATAATATTCATCATAGATCACCAGTTCTTATATAGAATTGGAAATCTCTACTTGAGTTCTGTTAGAGTAGGTTATGTGAGTCTGTGTTCAGAGTGGAATAAGTTTGTCACTCTTAAGTTCTCTAATTAATATGCTCGACTATTATCATGATTTAGGAGCAATATTCCTTTTATAGAACTTGTTCAAGGACTTTCATCGATTAGTTGACACTTAATTGCTTTTCAAGTTTTGTTGGCTAGAATTCTATTCTATTTTAGACCATCTACAATAATCCTCAAGGACAAGCCTTGTTGAGGTTTAACGGAGTCATCTTACTTTATCTTCTTAGTTGGTGAAAGCCAACTGATTTACAGTTCTAAGACTCATAATAACCTTTTTATAGCTCGATGTGACACTTCTTATTTGAGTTTATTCATAGCATCTGACAAACTTGTTTGATTTAGTAGCGAAACTAAGCTAGTGTTGCTTTAATTGCCTCAATTTTCCATGGCTTTAGCCTTTAACTTTCCATGTTTTTTCTCAATTGCTTTCTTGACATGTGCCTAAAAAGGTCAATCTGTTTAACTAATCAAACTATGTACATGTGAGCAATTCATCTACCTCAAAACCAAAATCATTATGTTTTAGTCGTCATTCACGATTCTTGTTATTTGGCTTCAATAGCATCCATATTGGGGGAATTGAAAGTTGAAACTGGTTGGGTTTTGAGGATGTTGATCTAAATTTAGTGGCATTGCGCCAATTTGATTTATTGCTAGTTAGTACTGAAATGTACTTCCCCTCTGATCCATCTTGACTTTGATTTTCCATGTATTATTCTTTGTCTTTCCTTTTGAGTAATTAGTTATTGTGGAAACATGTAAAAATTCTTATACTTCTCAATTTGCAGCCACTAGACCCTTCTATATCAGTATACAAAGGATATGGCTTGTCTAAGGAGACAGAATCGTACCTTTTGTCACGTGGGCTTCAGCAAGCAGGTTTCTCCATTAGTGCATGTGACT
Organism: Beta vulgaris subsp. vulgaris; assembly: GCF_026745355.1. NCBI lineage: Eukaryota > Viridiplantae > Streptophyta > Magnoliopsida > Caryophyllales > Amaranthaceae > Beta > Beta vulgaris. The sequence continues at coordinate 28,560,603 of NC_079203.1, forward strand.
TGCAGGATGGACTTTTTGGTTGTCTCTCTATTTGCCCTTTTCAGGTAAGGAATTTCAAATACTATGTATGTCTAATTAAATTAATGTTATTGCTTTTTGACCCCCTCTCTTCTGTTGGGTGGGAGGATAGAGTTTGTGGAGGAGAGAGTTTGGAACGAGAGAAAATAAGAGGATAACGAGTAGGAATCGAAAAGGGGAAGTTGGTAACATAAGAGTGATGGAAATCAAAAGTAGGGGAGCCACTTAAAACCTCCTAGCTAGGAAGTAATGTTGTTGCTTTTGGTACTTTACTTCTAATATCTGTTGATTTTAGCTGTTGGCTTGTAGAACTGACAGTAAAGATGAGAGCAGAATATGTGGACATTTTATGTTCTGCTTCACTTCTTGGTTTTCCCTTCCATACCAGAGTGGAACTTCCTAGCCTCCTATGGTATAGCAACACCTTGGTCTTCACAGGCAAAACATTTTTACTTGTAACCTTTGTGCAAAATAGCTAATACACCATCCATTAAAATATGTCAAGTTATTACTGTTTACTGTTTAGAGGTCATTTTTGTGTCAGAAACCTAAAGACGATAACCTTTTATAGGAATCTTGTAGAGTGTCTTATTCTAGATAGAGTAGGTTTAGATGAGTTTTTGGCCTTTTTTCATAAAGGTGTCTCATGGCCAGTTGCCTTTCAAGAACTATGCTCTTATGGGCAGTATGTTAAATTTAAAGAATTTAACTTATTTGAACTTATTGCAGTTCCTTCCAAAATGAACTTATTGTAGTTGTGAATTGATCTTATTAGAATTTATTAGAACTTATCTACATATGTTTGAAATTATAATGTTCTCAGACATTTTTTTTTAGATAGATCTGATATACATGACTTGTACGGAAAAGAAATATCCTGGTACCTGGTACATTTTTTTCATCAAAGGTTTTATAATGTTCTCATATCCACCTGCTCGTCAAGACCTATTCTATCTTCACATTCTATGAGATTTGGTTACTTGATAAAACTATTGAAAATATAGATCATATATGCTCTTTATTAAAATATTGTATTGTGCTCAGTCAGACTTTTCAATGATCATCCTTTTTTCACTTTCACATGATGAATCATTAATGTCCAAAATCCAAATTGTTTTCGTCGCCATTGTCTTAGGTTGAGACCTCATCTCTTCATTCTTTAGTTTTTTTTTTTGATATCGTTTGAGATTCAATCAATCTTTCCAAGGCACACATTTAACCTTGTTGTCATAAATTAATTTATATGGCTTTTGATTGGTACAAACATGTTAATTACCGGTGGCTTTTTCAGTTTCATGGTTAGTTTGTTATAGTTATAACTAGCAATCTATGCACGCGATGCATGCCTCACTTTTGTTGAACATAATTTATAATTTTTTGGGCATAAACAAAGGTAAAAAATTTTAACATTAGACATGTTTTTTGGGCTATCTAATTTTGTTGATTAAGCCTATATCACTTCACCAAATCCATCTTTTATTATTTATTTTATTTATACTTTCTTTAAGATTTTTAAAATTAAAACTGATGAGCGATAAAAGAATGTTATGCAGATTTATTAAGTATTTCTTATATTATTATCAACAAAGTATTTTGTTTTAATTAAATCATTTCACTTTGTTGATTGATTGTATTTTCCTTTTTGGTTTACTACTTGATTGTGTATTGATTGATCAAATATTTGATTGATATAATTTTCTTTGTTAATTTTTTTATGCTATATTTGAGTTTGATTTTCTTTCATCTTTTTTTGGCATGAGTAGTTGATTTACTAAGCGGGTAATTAAGTAAATTTATTGGGGGACACCATAGCTCCCCTTTCCCTTATATAATAGAGATATGAAGAAAGTTAAAGCGTGTAAATTAACTCTATCACTTTGAACCTGCAATTTTTATTCTTGCTATTCATGAGAGACATGTGCTATGTGCCTAACATCTTGAAAAATTATAATCATCACAACCTTATGTGCTTACTGCTTAGTAGCTCCTAATATTGTGGACCTCACCAGAGTTGGGAAATTTTGTTTAGCATATTTGTTGGACACTGTAAAAAGAAATACTTCCTCCGTTCTGTTTTAAATGAAACGTAGGACCTTGGCACGGGGATTTATGAGAGGAGAGAGATAGAGAGAAAGAAGAAGAGGGACCCATGTGATTAAGAGAGAGATAGAGAGAAGTGAGTAACAAATAAAGAAATGTTTCATTTATTTTCAGATGACCTAAAATAGTAAGTGTTTCATTTACTTTAGAGCGGAGGAAGTATGATATTTTTTAGTCATAAAGATTACACACAACCCTACTTTTTTTTTGGCAATTCAAAGTTGTTATTGAGAACCAAAAAAAAAGGTTACAAACTAGAGCACTAGAGTAACAAGCTACTCATAGTACTAACACCACATTACAAGCACTCCTCCAACTAAATTAGTACATAATTAGGCCAGTTCTTTCATTCTCCTTACAATTGCAAGAGACTCTAAAGATAATATCTTTGACAAGATGATTAGGACTAACAAGAGAGTTCCTAAATCTTGACATTTCTTTGTAACCAAATGGCATATACACTCTCAGTACATCATAACATATATCTTGGACTTTTTCTTCTTGCACCTTGCTTTTTTTATAGCTGTCTCAAGCTCAAGCTGAAGCTCGAGGGCTGGTAATCAATGTATTGCAGGACCTTGTTCCACAATTCACTACTGTAGAACACGAGAAGAACAGATGATGGACAGACTCATGATGTTCATTGCACAGCTTACAAACAGGATCACAGTTCGTGTTCCACTTACTAATTCTGTCTAAAGTGGCAAGTCTATTAAGCAAGGTCAACCATAAAATGAACTTATTTTTAGGAGTAGCTCTGTTGTTACACAGTAACCTTATCCAAGTTACTCTTTCATAGGCACCTTGTAGAACGAGATAGGTTTTTTTTAATGCTGAACCTACGGTGAGAGCTGATATTCTCACCAGTAGGTCTCTGGTATAAAAATTATTCCTCAGTAGCCAAGGACAATTACTGCTTAACAGTATCAATGGAGTTTCTCTTGATATAATATGCATTTACCCATCTAACGTAGAGCTCATCTTGTTTAATAGCAATGGCCCATAAAAGCTTAAAGATTGCAGCCTTGTTCCAAAGTACCATGTCTGTCATGTTTAACCCTCCTGGAGACTTTGGATGTTGCAAAAAAGACCAAGCTACTGGGTGCCTTAGAGCTGCTGTCAGTTGCTTCCAGTCCACAGAAATTTTCTACAAATGTTCTCAACTGCCTTGATTAATTTCTTAGGCAAAGGAAAAATCTGGTCCCAGTAATTCAGCATGCTTCCCAATCACCAATTGTATCTACCAGCATAAGAAAGAAAATGTGGAATCCAACCTTGTGCTCTTGCTGTAATTCTGTCAATAAGAGGCTTGCATTGTGTGAAGCTGAGTTTTTTTGCAGCAAGTGGAACTCCAAGGTACTTGAAAGTAATGTACCAACATTCATTTGGACATGATCTGCTAGTTCCAGAAAAGTACACACAACTCTTCTCAGTAGTGGATTCCAGATGATTTAGAGAACTCGTTACAGGCGCCCATAATCTTGGAAATTGAACTAAGATCTGCTCTTGCAAACATCAGTAAGTCATCAGCAAACATGAGACGAGTAAGCTTAATTCTATCACATTTGGGATGAAAATTGAAGTCTAGATCTGTACTCGATATCAGCTATGCACCTGCTCAAATACTCCATGCTCAATGCAGAGAATAAAGGAAACAAAGGGTCTCCTTGTCTTAGACCTTTCTTTGTCATGAAAGGAACAGATGGAAGTCCATTAATCAGGATGGAATAAGAAACAAACTGGACACAACCCATAATATAGCTAATAAATTTGACTAGGGAAGCCCAATGCTTTCAACATACTTTCAAGAAAAACCCACTCTACAGTATCATTGACTGTTAGTGAAAAAAAAAATTAGTGTTTGAATCACCAAGAGACAACCAATTAATTCTAGCTTTTTGATGAATGATGCTATCATCAATCCTAGACCACTTCCTTAGCTCTTCAGTTGACAATTTTGCTATGAAGCTATAGAAGATTTGATTAATAAACTGAAATTACAGCAATAAATAGGATAATTACAAGCTTTCGAGAGACTTGTTCTCTCCCATTGAACTACTAAGAGCTCACCCAATTTTTCCTTAACAATTTTCTAACATGTTTTTCTCTCTCTAATTATCCCTATATATAGTGTAATTTCCTTAACACAACTATCGAGCTTATTTCCCAAGCTACTAATTAAGATAATACCTAAATTACCCTTCCCTATATTATGGATTTATTGCATTACCGGCCACCCAAACTTCCACTTTGTCCTCAAGTTGGATAGTATCCAGCACTTGATGCTCGGCCTCGACAAAGGCTGGTCCATATTACCTTGATAGTGCCAGACGTTCATGCTCTTCTTGGTTGAGTGCAACTCGGGAGGGAAGAGGTCTGTCATGAGTGATATTACGGTGAAAGTAGAGTGGTAATGTGGTGTGAAGACTGTGATATCTGTTTGTAAGGTGGTTGGTGGGGAAAATTAGTAAAAAAATTGATTTAACCATAAAAAGTTCGGCAGATGTAATAAAATATGGGTTAGGCAGAAGAGGGGTAGGCATATATGGGTTGGAGGAGTTTGGTGAAAAAGAAAGTGGGTCCGTCGGTTTAGAATTGAAATGGTCAAATGTGCCATTAGATTTTGGGTTGGTTGGGGAGTGAGTAGTGGGCCTGATTTCTGTCGAGTTTGTCGGTTGTCGGTGACTCTGCTTGGGCCACCAACGAAGTCTCCTTGACCTCCACCAGTAAACCCTTCTGCGAAGTCACCCGGCCTTTTGCCCGATTTAGTTCTTCCACCCCCAAAACCTGATGTAACTTTTAGAACCCCTTTGATGTTTCGACCCACAAAAATGTCCCCACTAACACCAGATTTACCATTTCCATGTGATTCACCTTTTCTTTCTGGAAGTCTCTCTACATTAATGGTGGTAAATTTTTCTTTATTCTCACCTCACAGTCATCCACATTTTTTCCATCAAACTCATGAAGTTGAAGCTCTCTTTGGATTTTTCGCTCTTCTTCATGATCGGAGTTTCTTCATTCTCTTTTGCTCTAAATGTAGGCAAACTTCTCGTGGATCCACCCTTGCATCTGTTCCGCTGCCCTTTCTCCGGCGAACTCCATTGCAAATTTTTTTTTTTTTTTATGGATACGAAAATCAGCTCTCTAATCCCCCAGAAAAGTATTGCTGTGATACCATTTGCTATGAATTAACATAGCTTGGACACCATTAATAGCATAGATTAAGGAAGAAATAGAAGATTTGATTAATAAACTGAAATTACAGCAATAAAAAGGATAATTACAAGCTTTCGAGAGGCTTGTTCTCTCCCATTGAACTACTAAGAGCTCACCCAATTTTTCCTTAACAATTTTCAACATGTTTTTCTCTCTATAATTATCCCTGTATATAGTGTATTTTCCTTAACACAACTATCTAGCTTATTCCCCAAGCTACTAATTAAGATAATACCTAGATTACCCTTCCCCATAATATGGATTCATGGCAAATTTCTCCTCCTCATGATTCAAATCTGGTAGAGCTTGGATGGCAGCCAGTTTTTCTCTAAAATCATCCACTTTGCAGTGGGCCTTTGAGAACTTGCTGGTATGGAAGCCTTTCAAAGCTTGTTTAACAGCCTGCAATTTAACCCAAACATTCTTCAACTTGTGATTACTGTGAGCAGACTCCGATGCTTGTTGCACAATTTCAATATAGCCTTTATTCCGAATGAGGTAATTGGACCTTACCTTGAATTTTTATTTCTACTTCTACCTTGTTAGAAGTTTTGAGTTTCTTTTTCATAGTCCTCTCTATCAAAGTTCTCTAAATCCTTGGTTAAACTCTTTTTTTTGAAAAGTAAAATTTATTATTACTAACCATAGAGCAGAATACGCACACCAATATACTACAAAGCAACAAAAAAGCCTAAAAGAAATAGCATCAGTATCCTCTAATCCCCACCTTCTAGGAAGAATTAGAAGGGAGGGTTCTTCATGTGCTTAGGATGTAACAATGTAAGCAACTGCTGTAAACTACATGGCAACCTACAGCAAACTTTAATACAAACAAGTCTACTTAAAGCAATTGTATCAATGTGATTCCCTGACATTGCTTTCATTTTCTTTGCAGACACATTTTGTAGACAGCTTCAGCAATGAGAATTCCATACACCTTGTTTTTAGCATTTTTCTTTCTACAAGTTTGAGAATCCTTTTGTCTTTCCTCTTCATAATAATAATGAACTATGGCTACAAGCTGATTGTTAAAATTCTGTTGAGAATGTCGGAACTCAAGGAATTTGAATCTCCTCTGGTTGCTGTGGCTGTCACCTGATTTTTCTATAGGATTTGTTTAATTAATGTAATGAATGTGTTTATCAGGATGTTGGTGAACCAAGCTGCTCCACCCTGAATCCTTCAAGAAAAAATGTCAAGTTAGAGAATTATGTAGAAGCTCAAGCCTCTGTTGGTCCTGCTTCTGTTGCTATTCCAGCTCCTAATGGGAGGATCCAGAAGCAGGTGTTGTTCTAGAACTGCTATAGTTAATTTATTACAATAAAGTTATCCATGGAAATTATTTCTATTTTAAACTTGAACTCTCTAACTGGTGTTTATTTTTGAGGTTGATACTGGATTGAATGTATTCCAAGCGAGTCATCAACAGAATTCTTGTGAGCTGAAGAACAATATAAGGCCCGTTAACCTGGTTCGTCCTGCATGTGTAATTTCCTTCAGTCCAAATGCTCTATGTATGTGAGTTTCAACCGGCAAATCCATCTTGCTGAAGAGATATTAGGCTATTCATAGGAGATGAGTTTTCAGTTTAATGCTGCATGACTATGGCTAATTGGTGTAATTTTATTATTGTTATCCGTCAAGTGACCAAAATTTCATACTCCGTGTCAGGTCATATATAAAATATAAATGTAATAGTACTTGGTACTTTTAAGTTTTACATATCAATCTATAGTTCCAATACAATAGATAACATGTTTTTAATTTATGTGCATAAGTTTAAAATAAACTTATCAAGAAAAAGCGGGACTATAATGTAAGCACAAAGTTGTATAAACTCTCACTTGTGTGCAGGTTCCCGCTGAATCAATTTCATTCTCGCCAAAACTTCAGAAGAAAATTAGTGACCTGAGGAATTACCAAGAGCTAGTCCCCTCTACCAGTGTAAGTTTTTCAGCAACTTGATTGATATATATAGCAAGTGAAGCATTATAGAAATTTTCACTGAGTTACCTCAAGGTTTGGGGTAATTTATGAAGGGTTAGCCGGTTAACTATGAAGGTTTAAGTATTATCCCTCCTCTTCTAGATATCTAGTCAAGATCAAGTTACAGGTCCCTATGCGATGTCTATAACTCAAGATCAAGTAGGTTTAGGTGAAATCAAATTAAATTTAATAATCAAGTGTTCATATTTGTCTTTATAATTGTAATAAAATATCTAGTCAAGATCAAATTATGTGAGTATTACTCCTTGTGGAATGGTCAACGAGTGGAAATTTGAGCAGTTGTTATAATCTACTGCAATTTGGAGAAGACCTATAATTTGAAGGGGAGGCTCATCTTGTGGGAACGGTTCCTTCATCTAGGTCCCAAATATTTTAGAAAGCAACATTTCAAGCAATGATTAACATCACACACTATCAAGTTTCAAGATCTTCTTAGGCATCACAAACTGAGTTTTTAATTTGATATCACACTAAATCCTTGTAACAAGTGCATCATGACAATTGATTGTTTCTTTTATTTATTCTTTTGCTCCTATTTGAAGATCAGTATTTCTTTTAGAGACTGAAGTAATGCAGAGTAATGGATTCTATTGCATGTCATATGAACACAGTGCAACTTGAAACTTGAAAGTCATCGATTTTATTACCTGTGCTATGACTGTAATCATGGTATCTTCATCTGTTGCTGGTTACAAATCTTACTTACTATAAATATGTACAGAAATCTTGTACAATTGAATTTGATGGAGCTTCAAAAGGAAATCCTGGACAAGCTGGTGCCGGAGCTGTTATGCGTGCTGTAGATGGAGGAAATGAGGTATGAAGTATCTCATTTTTGCCAAGATTGCTTACAAGAAGTTTGTTTGCTTTTCATAATCTTATTTTGGCAGGTTTGGCTTTTGCGAGAAGGTGTTGGGGTTGCTTCTAATAATGTCGCTGAGTATCGAGCAGTGATATTAGGTCTGAGAACAGCTCTCCAAAAAGGATTCAAGCATGTTAAAGTTCGAGGAGACTCTCTGCTGGTTTGCAATCAGGTGTTTGGTTTATTTTCGATATATTTATACTAATATCCTCACGTTTTCTAACATTAAGCACAAAATTCTACACTTTTTTTTCAACTTGCAATCTCCTCCTTTTTTTGGTGGGTACATCAGCCATATACTAGTTCATACTTCATACTTTGTTCATGGGCCACGCTTTGTCTCTCGCTCACAAGGGTCATATTGAATGAATTCAGATCCAGGGTATATGGAAATGCAAACATGAGAACATGGCCAAGCTGTGCAAGGATGCATTGCTCCTGAAGAAACAGTTTCTGTCGTTTACTATTGAGCATGTTCCTAGGGTGAGTGTTTGAACTCCAGACTTATTCATTGCTTTCCGACTTTTTACTCTTTGAGATGCTGCTATTTCAAGAACTGCTTAGGCTTAGCTGCTTTCTCACCAGTAAACTGTGGATAATGGAAATCATACTGGGTGAACCGTAGGTCTAACAAATTCTATATGGTCACGTTTGTAACAGAATTTCTGTTCTAATTTGTGTCCATGATGACCTTTAGGTTGAGGTTCATAAGAGTGTGCACTGTATCTGGTTTTAAAGCAGAATCGTCTACTATGGTTTTTTGTGAATGTTGGAGATGAGCCTATTGCACATAAGTAATAGATGGACCTATTTTGGTTGGATTGAAATTAGATTATATTACTCAGATATTGTGGATTTATTTCTGTGAAATTTACTGTTTGATTTGGACTCAAATATTCCATCTCCAACAGTTTGAAATCGGATTTGCATTTAGGAATGTGATCCATCTCCAACATTTCAATAAACCAATTTACACCCTTGTATATATAATTACTGGGCTTGCCTTCTAAATTCATCAAATTGGATTTTTTGGACCCAATAAATTCTTATATAAGTGTTCCATTTTACACTTCCACATGACTGAAATCTTTTTTCGATCTATCCAATATAATTCTCTGGCTTCATGCTCTTTTTTAGTCTCTAGGAGGTCCATGATGGAAATCTTTAGTGAACAGCACAGCACAGAATTGAAAACGAAAACGTTCAGCCAAAACTTCCAATGAGTGGCGGAGATAATGTGAATTTTCACAAACCTCAGGGCACTTTGAATACTGATTAGGTATCATGCATTTGAATTTTGTTAAACCTCAAGAGTATCAAACGAAAGAAAGATTTCCATGTTATTGCTTCACAATTCACTCCCATCTTTTAGCAAGAACCTGCAATATGGTTATTTGGCAAAGGCTTCATTGAAGAACAATTTTCAAGGTTCCCTCAACTCCCTCACACAATCAAATGCTGCTTTGCACCTCTGTAAAATGTTGTATGAAGTCATATTTTAAGACCTCTTCATGTACACCCTTTTGTATCAAGTTAAGGCTGGCCTTATAGCGTTTGCAACTGCAGTTGTCTTTCTCTTTAACCATCCCATTCTCTCTTTTGTTTTCTCACAATTGCAAATGTGCTTGGACTTGAGCTTTACTCTCTTTGCCTGAAGCACCTTATTTTGAAGTGATCTCAATTTATTAGTCCTTATCATAAGTTGTTTTGGCCCTTCTTTTATATGAACTTATTGGCCTTTATGTGAACTTAGTTTTTTTTTTCTCAATTATTGGCCCTAAAAATTACGTTTTCTTTTTAAAGGTGAAAAGAACAAAGTTTAACTCATGGGATAGGAAAGTTGTTCATGTCCAATGGCTATTGCTTTTATAGTCATTCCTTTTCTCCCTGATTTGTGATGTCATGATAACTCGCCCATTCCCCATGTCCTTTGTGTCAAAAAGGGGGAAATAAAAGAGATCCAAGTAAAAAGAGGCAGATCATTTCATCTTTAAGAACTGTCAAGTCAATTTCATAGTAGACTTAAGTTGATGTCTGAGGGAAAGTGATAAAGTCTGCCAAACATCAGGGCGAGTGGAGTGATTTATATCCCAAATTTGATGAGGGTCATATGAATCTCTTATCTAATTTTGACATTCCATCGTCATCAGGAGTTCAATTCTGCTGCCGATGCTCAAGCAAATCGAGCCATTAATCTGAGAGGTGAGTGCCTTTATGCATCATTGTTCTTTTGTGCATACTGATTAACATGTACTTTTCGCATAAGCTAGTATTGATGTATTCTGCAGATGGACAAGTTGAAATTGAGATGAAATCTCGTGCATAATCAGTTCGTATGAATATTCCAATGGGGGTAACTCCTTTGGTCCTTCAGATAATCCTTGTGTTTTTTTAAAAAATGTCCTGATTGAACTAAGTATAGGTAGAGATGCTCAGTTCTGTAGGTAAGTTGTAGTTGAAAGTGTAAAAAGATAAATTTAAGTATCTTATGGCTTCTATGGTAAAACAGGATAAGTATGAGTTTGCTGGTTTTTGTGCTTCATAGTAGTTTTGAGTATGGAGCTGTTTGGTCCATAGTAGTATTGGAAGTTTTATAATGTTAAAACAGATTCAGAGTATGCTGCTCACTAAATAAACAGAAAAATGTACAAGCTTATTAGGCTTGAATCTGTTATACTGCAAAAGAAGGTATACTGAAGCTGTTATTTTCCCTGCTTAATTAGGCCAGTAATAGACGAGGATCAACAGTCACTCCTTTGAGTCCCTTTGTCTATTTTTACTTGTTACATTTACAAAAGTGGAGGTTACTCTTTACTTGCTACATTTCTTTTAACCATAACCCCGCAAAAAATATCTATAATTCCTTTTATTATTGTTATCTTTCTATCTGTAACTTTTAAGTATTTGTTGTTTTCTTATAAAGTTATGATCCTCAACTCCTCACTGCACTTAATATCCTCTCATAAATACTTGCGCCTATAACAATGTAGCAAGTGATTAAAAATTGATGAACACTTTGACATGCAATTTTCAGGAGCATGTTGGTAAAGCAAAGAAATGAATTTTTATAACTGATTATGCAAAGATGATTCCATCTCAATTTGGGGCACATATTCCTTTTTCTAGCTTTAATATTATAAGTTAAATGTTTTCCAACTTCATTCATACGTCAATTTTAGCATTCTAACTAATACGATAAGTTTGATAAATGGTTACAAAGTGTAGTAAAGAGAACGAATTTGTGTATGATTTTGCTAGAAAAGTATTATATCAATGTTAATGGTTATGCAGTTTCATCATTAAATATGTTGTTAATCAATAGGAATATGATAACCTTTAATTTTGGGAAATTTTATATGGTAATCTTATGATTTTGAAAATGCCACATGCTAGGGAAAAAAATTCCAACTTTACCCTTATATTCATAAACTATCTATTAAATTACATTTATTTAATTAATTTGCTACGAGTTGTTACTTTTTAATAATTGAAACATATACTCAACCTTCTAATTTAATTCCTTTACTTGATAATCAATCACCACCACTAAAAAGTCATCTAGAAAATTGTTAAAAGTGACTTTTTTTTTTTTTTATCCATATGAGCCACGAAGGCAGTACAAAGAAACGAGGGGTAATTCAAACCTGTGATCTATCGTTCATAGCACCTCAATCTTAACCACTAGGTCAAAGATATTTGATTTTAAAAGTGACTCATTTGATTTAATGTGGACTACGTTTACAATAAATTTATAATACAGCGAGCGGACACAATACTAATTGAGAGAATATAAAATTGTTGTTGCATGTTTATTGTAAATCCCATATTAGTCGTTATACCTATACCTATAACTAAAATGATCCTAAGTCGGCTAGGTATGCATCCTACATATCAAATAACATCGCATAATGACCTATACATTAATTTATAGATTTTTTATTTAAAAAATTAGATAAAAAGTTTTGGTTACCATGTGTAGAACCATCAATTTATTGTCATCTTGAATTATATGCAATGAATTTATTGTATAGTTCATATTTTTCTAATTGCATCTATCATAATTTAAAATCTTAAATTTGTCACTGAAAATAACTACTCACATGTACAACACTTCATACAAGATAGTTGTATTTTCTCACAAACTACCCAAGACATTTATTATTGTAATAAGTACACAGAGGAGTTGGAAGAGGACAATAAATAGATTCTAAATTGTTAATGGGGAAACTTATCTAATTTTAAAAATAAGTAAACCAGAGCAACTTTTTTAAAACATTATGTTGCTTCAAATCTTGCAGCTTTTACTTTCATCATCTCATTGAGATTAATGATGGTCTAATAGATTATTTTTCTTTGATTTTGCCTTGCTGATGTGATGCATGTTAAACTGGATAGAGAGGAGATGGAAGAGGGAACTTGGGTTGCATATAGAGAGGAAATGAAAGAGGGAAACGAGTTCGCCAAACAAAAGGAGAGAAGTAAAGGACCAATTAGAAAATTGGTAAAAAAAACAATACACCACATTGCCAATTTCTAAGTTAAATGTCAAATTACCACTTTGGTAAAAAAAAAGTGTGATGTAAGTCACGGGTATAGTTTTTTTTTGTTCGAAAGTTGTAAAATATGGCGCATTTATTTTGCGTGTTTGATATTATAATTTGATTATAATACTAAGTGTTTAACAAATACAAAGTAAAAGTGGCAATAGGGTCATTTATATCAAGTTTGGGCCAGATCATTTGTAGTCTAGTCGTTTGAGATTTTGCCAACTTTCATGTCAAGTTCATTCAAATTTGAGTGAAGTTTGAATCTCATGGTACTCGGACGGGACTGGGTATTGCTCATTACTCCTAAACAATCGAATTGGTGAATCCTATGGAAAGTAAGAAGAATTTGCATAGAACATGAAGCAAACTAATCAAATTTATACATTGTGCATATTGAATTTTTTGTTGAACGAAACCTCAAATTGGATATTGGTGTTAGAGAGCGAAAGAGGAAAGAAGGGATGCATGTTTGGTTGTCAACTATGAATATTTATAGCATTTTCAATTGTGAGCGCCTCATAGGACAACTCGACTCAATAACAAAATGTAATTTCCCGTAAATTTATGAATTTTATAATTATATTTTAGCATATATATTTATATTTAATATAATTTAATATTAAAATATTTATTTTCTTAAAAGGTTGATTATTTGAAAGTCAAAGGAATTATTTTAAGGATTTAAAGAAGTTAAAATATTTTGTTTAGGCATGCTTTGAAAAATATTTGAAATACTTTTGGGATTTGAAAAAGGAGTCTAAATGGACTTGAAGAATCCAAACACTAATTAGATTAGGAAAAGGACTTCTAGATATGTAGGGAGATCCAATCATCAATTTTACTCATCATTAAACTCTAGTTAAGCCCAATTACCTTTTCCCTAAGCCCACAAGAAAACACATATATAAATTCATTAAACCCATAATTTTGATTGTGTTTTTAAGACTTGTTTTTATTTTGATTATGTTTAAAAGCTTTAGTTTAAGGATTTATGAATCTAAGATTATATAATTTATGTATTGAAGAAATACAAATTCACATTTATATATTATGTTTAGATTGGATTTTTAATCATCAAAGCATGGATTTTCAGGGTGTTAAATATTGAAAAATCATAGTAGTATGTTATAAACTATGAAATTGATGACCCTTATAAGTTTAAGTATGTTTAAGCATGTTTAAGCATGTTTAAAGGGAGTTTTAACATATTATATGTTGCTGGAATTTTAAAAAGGAATTATTGATGGAGTTTTAAAGATTTTAATAACTAGTATAATAGTACTATATTAAGAAGTGTTAGTAATTTAAGTTTTAATGATGGAAAATACATTTAAATATTTTTAAAGGAGGTTTAAAATATTTTAAAGTTGCATGAAATTATTTGGTATTGATTTTTTGTTATGTTGATTTTTATTAGGCGGAGAATTCGTTGTAGGCGACTTTTAAGGTTGTGAAAGTGGCCACCCAGTTTGTCTACACAAGGTACGTACATACCTATATGTTGATGTGCTTAGTATCATGATTTTAAGGATACAAATCATGTAGTATCATGTATAGAAACTATTTTGAGTTCATATATGATTTCTATTATATTGAGTTTGCATATTTTGTGTTGTTGTGTGGAACATGTTGATTATGAGATTATATTATGTTTGTAGAGAAGACTGATGCAAGCTTCTGGTTGGAAACTTTATTTTTATTAATTCACATGGAGGAATTAGTATATATATAATATATAATATATATATATATACGTGCGTGCGTGCGTGCGTGCGTGCGTGTGTGCGCGCGTGCGTGCGTGCGTGCGTGCGTGCGTGTGTGCGCTCTCCTTTTTTCTCCTTCTTCCAAAAACATCGTATATTCCCTCCCATACAACTGCACATCTCTCCTGTCATATCCTTTTTTCAAGAAATTTCATGGAATCCATTACCGCATCGCATGAAGGTTAGTTTATATTCATGAATTTGCATGCTTCTCTTTTTTCAAAATTTGTTTATAATTATAAGGAGAACAAACACTAGGGGAAAAAACATAAAGGGCTGCGCAGGAAGGGCTGCGCTTTTCGTAAAAGCGCAGCCCTACTAGTGAAGGGCTGCGCTTATTTAAAAAAGCGCTGCCCTACTAAGCAGAAGGGCTGCGCTTATTTAAAAAAGCGCAGCCCTTCACTAGTAGGGCTGCGCTTTTTTAAATAAGCGCAGCCCTTCTGTAGGTAAGAAGGGCTGCGCTTTTAAAAAAGCGCAGCCCTACTAAGTGAAGGGCTGTGCTTTTTTGAAAAGCGCAGCCCTTCTGCTTAGTAGGGCTGCGCTTTTTTAAAAAAGCGCAGCTCTTCCTGAAAAAATTTGAAAATTCGGAATCGCGGGCTTTGAAATATTGAGCGGGGATTCGTCAAATATATTATCCCTCATTTTCTCTCCTCTCTCACGTCCCTCATTATTCCTTTCCTCCTTCTCTTTCATCCTCTCTTCTCTCTCATCCTCTCTTCTATCTCAAAACTCCCATAAACATTTGCGACAAAAACCTTGAAATGATTTGCACTAAACATGGCGACGGAGTCCGATTGCCTATTGTGATACCTTTTCGGAAGCGGAACGGGCCAACGAGTCAAACTCACCGTTATGCTGTGATATTTAGGCTTTTTAAGCCATCCGAGTTCGTTTAAGCCTCCAAATAGCCATTTTAAGTTTTTCCGAATTTTTTTTTTCCCTTAAATTATGTATTTGGGTTTTGTTTTATGTATTTAAACATTATTAGGTTGTAGTTCTTGTATTTTCAGATCTATAATGTTCTTGTATACTTCTCTTTGTTTATATATTTTGATTAATGTTCTTGTATACTTCTCTTTGTTTTGATTAATGTTCTTGTATACTTCTCTTTGTTTTGATTAATGTTCTTGTATACTTCTCTTTGTTTTGATTAATGTTCTTGTATACTTCTCTTTGTTTATTTTGATTAATGTTATTCTTGTATACTTCTCTTTGTTTATTTTGATTAATGTTCTTGTATACTTCTCTTTGTATATAATTTCTTGTATTTTCATCTTTGTTTTGATTAATGTTCTTGTATACTTATTGTATACTTCTCTTTGTATATTAGTTTTTGTTCCTTTTTCTCATTTTCGTTTCATTCTTTTTATTGTTTTGGGTTTAGTATTTTCGTTTCGTTTCTCTTCTCTTCTGTTTAATTTCAGAAAATGTGAGATTATGAGTAAAAAAATTTTTTTTTTTTTTTTTTTTTGTAGGAAGGGCTGCGCTTTTTCTTAACTAGCGCAGCCCTTCTGGGCTAGAAGGGCTGCGCTTTTTCCTAACTAGCGCAGCCCTTCTAGCTTAAGGGCTGCGCTTTTCTAGCGCAGCCCTACTTAAAAAGTGAAGGGCTGCTACTGAAAGGGCTGCTGTCAAAAAGCGCAGCCCTACATGTCTTTTTTAGCGCAGCCCTTCTTCATTTTTCCACTAGTGAAATCTGAAATTTACGCAGCAAAGTTAATAAACTTTTCGCAACAAATATTTACAACAAATCCACTGCTTCGGTTCTTTAATTTCAAACGTTGTTTTTTTTCTGTTTTTTTCGTTTCCGTGCAAGTATGAGGAAGCATCACAGAAAGATGCTTCCCATATACATTTGAACTACTCATTCATATAATATATGACTTTTGGTGTTGAATGGTGGCTGGAAATTCTACCTCTTAGCCAATTATGAGTTATCGACTTCCTCAAACATGTTGACAAATTCCATACTATTACACAGACAATGACGCAGAGGAATAAAATTAAGTGCATCCACATTTATCATGATGGTGTTAGCTTATCACATATATAAGACAAAAAGGTTACACTACAATACTCAAACATCAATAAAAGAAAATATTTTGCAAACTTATATTCACCTTCTAATTAGAGTTAATATTTGATGAGAGTTATAGGAATTACTAATTAGAGTTATAGGAGTTTTTTTTAAGTCATAAAAGTTATAATTATAGTTATGGCATTACTTGTTATGTACGTTGTAATTAGAGTTATAGAAGTAATTGATAAGAGTTATAGGAATTACTAATTAGAGTTATAGGAGTATTTAACTAGTCATAAGAGTTCCAATTATAGTTATGACATTACTTGTTATGTACGTTCTAATTAGAGTTATAGGAGTATTTGATTAGAGTTATATGAATTACTAATTAGAGTTACATGAGTATTTCACTAGTCATAAGAGTTATAATTATAGTTATGATGACATTACTTGTTATGTACTTCTAATTAGAGTTAGCGTTATACTAACTTATTTTTCTTTGATGATAATTACAATTATATATGGCAATACTTCTTTAGAGTTATACGAATGAGTAGTTAGAGTTATATGAAATAATAATTATAGTTATGGTGACACATGTTTAAGAATTGTATAATCACTTCTTTATAGGAAAAACTAATTAGAGTTATCATAATACTTTTAAATTCTAATCAAATACTTTTGATTTTCATTAATAAGTAAATCAATTATATTTATTACAGTTATGCTGATACATGTTTAAGAATTGTACAATCACTTTTTTGGAGTTATAAGAAATAGTCATTAGAGTTATACCAACACTTGTTCAGAGTTATAGGAAAACTAATTAGAGTTATCATAATACAAAAGATTTAAAGGAGGATAAAAATGAAGTAGTGTATAGCAACGTGATAATGTATATTTTTTCATGTATATTTCCATGTATATTTTTAACAAGAGAATGTATCTCTTACTTCTTTTCATGTATATTTTTTAACAAGAGAATGTAACTTTGAGAAAATTTAGAACTTGCGAATCTATTGCCATGACAATTGTGTTCATTTTTGTGACTTCAGAGTCTACCTCATGGAGTACTGCTAATTAGGACGCATAACCTGATTTTATATCAACCTGTACAATAATATAACTAAAAGAACAGCAATAAAAAAAATGTAGTTCTTATATATATTCTAAAACTATAATATAAGATAGAAAAGCATTATATGATATAGTTTTGACAATATTTTGATTCAACTGTGTTTAACACCTATGAATGAGCTCTTGGGAAGTTTATTAATGTGCTTATTGTACGACTTGTTTAGAGTTATATAAAGTAATGATTAGAGTTATAGACACTCTTGATTAGAGTTATAGGAATTTATTGCCATATCTTTTATGTGTGCAATACTTTGAATTGTAAATCGTTGACTTCCAATTTATACCTATTTAATATGCAGAGGCAGGAACTAGTAACTCTACGCAAAGCATAAACATTGCGTCGTTAAATCTGTCTACACCACCTAAACGAAGTACAAACATCACCCCATGCGAAGAACATGAGTTCACTCGAGTTATTCCAGCAGAATTAATTCCTAAAGTTTGGTAGATTTTTGACAGTCTTAAAGATGCAACAGACTTTTATAATATATATGATGTAGCATGTGTGTTTGATACTAGAATGTCTACCGAGACTCGAGCAAAGGATGAGACTATTGTATTCAAATACATTTTGTGTAACAAGCAAGGAGTGAAGGCAGTGGCTGCATCAAATCAAATGTGGTCTATAATATTGTTGCTTAGTAGATTAATTGGTCAAGCAATTTTTTATCCATCAATTTATATAATTTAATAGTTGTTGTGACTAAGCATTTTGAAATGGAAGAATTGGTGTGATTGTGAAATTGCAGATTTATAATTACTCAAGACTTGTTTAGATTTATCGCTAGTAATAGCTAGAGTTATGGTAGCACTTGTTTGAGTTACATGAAGTAGAAAATATAGTTATTACATTATTGGTTTAGAATTACAGAAAGTATTAATTAGAGTTATAGCAACAATTCTTTAGAGTAATAGAAGATACTTACTAGAATTATACCAACTATTGTTTAGAGTTATATAAAATAGATTTAGAGTTGTGAAAATGAAAACACTTGTTTAGAGTTATAATAAGAAGTAATAATTAGTTCATTGTTGTAAAAAAAAAACTAGTTCATATAACTACTAGAACATATAACTCTAACTACTGTAGTTCATAAGACTTTAATCAAATGTTGGTATAACTCTAATCAAGTGATCGCAAAACTCTTAACTACTAATTCATGTAACTCTAATTAACTGTTGGTGTAACTCTAACTTTGACTTCCTATAACTCTAATCAAATATAGGATAACTCTAGGTTTTACTTCCTACAACTCTAAACAAATGTTTGTACAACTCAAAATTTTGTTTCGTAGGACTCTAATCAAATCTTGGCATAACTCTAAATTCTACTTCCTATGACTCTAATCAAATGTTTGCATAACTCTAAATTTTAGTTCCTATGACTCTAATTAAATGTTGTCTTAACTCAAATTATAGTCATTTCACAACCTATGTGGGAACCGACCCCACATCTTGTGCATAGCACAATGCTCTTCCATTTGAGCTAATAGGTTTTTGGATGTTTGAACATGATATGCCAAAAAATGCTTCTATTTCCAAGAATAAGTAGATTATTTCACAACAAGTAGATTATAAACAATGTTTTTCTTATTTATATACCTTTAATCATGTGTAATGGTGCAATGTTTCTGAAACAGACTAATACCTTGCATTGTAGCTTGAACAAAAGAAATTAAGAACACAACACTATTTTATGCTAATGGCAAATCTTGCGGTCTTGCCTTCCATTCTCTTCTCAGCCCTCACTCCTCATCCGTTTTCTTCCTCTCCAATATTTGTTTAGAGTTGATTAGAGTTACACTAATATTTGTTTAGAGTTATAAGAAGTACTCATTAGAATTACACCAATATTTATTTAAAGTTATATAGGAAATACTTATTAGAGTTATGGGAAGTACTCAACAATCATTAGTTAGAGTTATGGCAAAATTCATTAAAAACCACCAAGTTCTTTCAAAGAATAAAAAAATTCATTAAAATCGCTACACATTTGCAAAATCCGAAAATTAAAAACAAAACCCCCTCAAAAAAGAAAAATTTAAAACAAAACAAACTAACCTTCTGAGAGGACCCAGGTGCAGAATCATAGCTAGACTTGCAATCTAATCACCTGATACATAATATTAATCTTCATATACAAAATCATGATTTGGTTTCATCATAAAATTAAAGTACTAATTAGATTAATCAACATCCTCCCAAGTTCATTAGCATCCTCCCATTCGTGAATCGATGTGCTCATAAGAGTAGGATCGCTGCAGATTGCATCCCAAAGAGGAAGATGTAACTATTTGAACTTTCTTAATCCAAATGTATGCATTAATTTAAGGCATACATGAAGATCAATTCATGGTGTAAAAAAACAAACAAGAACAAAACCAATTGAATTTGGCATCACAATAGCAATAGGACTGTTCTACATAATTAATGTCAGCATTGAAGTCCCCAAATAGTTCGTTTCACAGCAATAATCAAAATTCGTTTCACAGCAATAACATACCATCTCAATTATAATCTTGAGTATAGCGACAATTTCGAATATAGCAACAATTCTGAAAAAACCTCAAAACTAAACAAAAACGAAAAAAATTAACAAAATACTAACCTTCCTCTCCCATATTGTCTGCAACTATTGAACTAATCTTGAGGGTCCTATTTCACTGATTATCAGGGACGAAATTTACTGAATTGGTATTGCAAAAAAAAAAAAATTTACCGTAGGATTTTCCATAGAACCGTCGAAATAAGAAAGAGAGAGGAGAGAGAGGAAATAAGAGAGAGAAAGTAGGGTAGGAGTTAAAAATTTGGGGTTTTAGTTTATTTAAGTTTTTAATCTTGACCATTGAATGAGATATGATTTAAGGGTTAGATTTTCTTCTCACTTATCATATAAAACTCATATATATATATATATATATTATATTTATAATATATATATATATATATTTATATATTATTATATATATATATATATATATATATATATATATATATATATATATATTGGTTTGGATCATGATTGAATCATGTTGTTTCTTTTTTATTATTATTTCACTACTCTATGAGGACCGATGGCCTTATTTGGTAAGTTGATATTTTTATACCTGTAAAAGGTAGTTTGGTTATTGGTTAGGTTCCACAAATAAGAGGATTGGAGTAAAGAATGAATTCATCATGGGTTGCTAAGTTGTGTGATCACTTATCTAATCCTAAGGTAAAAATGAAAGTTGTGATTGTTTGATCATTGTATATCTGTGTTGCTTGTGAGTCATAACAAGGAATAAATGGTAAATCATGTAAAGTGAAACGTGGATAGTAATAACTTTAGACTTGTGCATGTTTGAACATCGACTAGTAGAGAGTTGGACTACATGGGTAGCCCATGGCTTTACTGGGATCGGATTGATCATCGTTCCTCTTTTTATTTTAAAGGTTACTCGATATCGTAGGTCATGGGAATATGGAGTCGCGCCTGTATTTCGTCTTCCGAAGGGAAGGCTGGTTTTTAGTCAGACAACTCGTTCCATTGTTTATTCCATTAAAAGTAATTGAATTATTGGTTGTGAAATTTAGTTCAGTAAAAGTTATCTACAAGTTATTAATTATTATTTATTCCTGTTGTTATGTAATAGTATCATGTTAGGATTATTTATTTATTTATTATGTGGTACTCAGCTTTGCTGATTACGTACTTTTTTTTGTATGTTGATCATGGCTATGCCTTATTGATCATGTGATGACCCATCTTGGTGAGCAGTCTCTAGGGATCAATAGTGCATTGTCTATCTATAGGTTTGAAGATGATGCATCATTAGATTTGGGATAGATTGGAGGGCTTGTGTAGTTTGAATTTAATTATCGTACTTTGATTTACATACTTTGTAGTTGGTTTGGTTTTAAGTTAACATTGACATTGTTGGTTGACTTTTCAAGTTGACTTTGTTGTTAATTAAATTCAATTCTAGAGTTAGTTATTATGTTTTCCGTTGCAAAATTCTAAATAAGTTGATATGTTATCACATGGGCGATATGCTTTGATGATTCTCTACGGTTTATATTAAAAAGGTATTTTGGAAAAGAGAGATTTATCGGGGTGTTATACAATATTTATTTTTGTTTTACCAAAGTGATGGCAAAGTGTTTCTATATACCAAAGTGGCAATAGTATTCGAGTCTTTACCAATTTGATAAATTGTATATAAGATATTTGCAAATATTTGGGTATTGCATCTAGTACCTATGGTTTGTGTATCACAACCATATCTTGCAAATAGATTACTTTCCCATAGTTACCTATACATTAACTATAGATATTTAAAGTATAGAAGCAATATCAATATATACTTCCTTAGTTTTATTTTTAAATTGTAATATTTTGACTTGTCTATTAGTTATTGTTCACATTTTGACCGTGTATATGAGATCTTATTTGATCATCTCAATGTAGTTTTTTAATATTTCATTTACATAATTTTACAAATACATAGAAAATTTAATGGTCAAAATTATGCCTCGACAAGTATAAAAATGCAAATGTTGTAATTAATAAAGAACATATGAAGTATATTATTTAAACTAGTTTTAAAACCCCTACAAGAATGCACGGGATGTCAATCAACATAATTCATTTGATTACTTATTTATCGTAAAATAAGGGCATGCTCTCTTCGTCATAAAACAGCTAAACTGAACTGAACTGAGCTGATCTAAACTGAGCTGAACTGAACTGAACTGAACTGAACTGAATTGAATTGAATTAAACTGAATTGAATTCGATTGAATGTAATAAATATATAATTAATATTTAAATAATAATAATATGAATATCAAATAATTATTATAATGATAAGTAATAATAATGAATAATTAATAATGAATAATTAATAATGAATAATAATAATAGTATTTTTGGATATTTTTAAATGATAGTTATAAATAAATAATATTAATAATAATCATAATTGATGATAATAATGATAATTAATAATAATTATTTTATATTATTTGTATTAATATATTAATACTTGATGATGATAATTAATACTTGATGATGATTATATAATAACAATAATATCTAAAAAGTAAATTAATATTACTATTTTAATAATTAGATTTAATAATATAATAATATTTAATAATAAAAATAATGATTGGGTCGGACCGCGCAAAATTGCATCATAACCCGTTTTGACGCGATTTGATTGGTTTATGGGCTAAAAAACGTGAGTTTATTTGTGCTTTTGACTTAAACCATATTCCTCCTAATAATAATAGTGATAATTAATGAGTAAAGCTATAATAAGCAAAATAGTTTATAGAAATAATAATAATAATAATAATAATAATAATAAAATAATAATAACAATAATACTTAATAATAATGATATAAAAATAAATAGTAATAATAATACTAATAATAACAAGAAGAAGGAGAAGAAGAAGAAGAATTAGTAAAATAAATTAGACCAACATAATAATAATATTTACGGTTTTTTCACCAAATACCCCCGACAAATCAAAAAATTCACAGTATACCCTCAATGTTTCAACAATGCACCATATACCCTTGAGTTTTCGAAAACGTGCACCAGATACCCTTTTCCTAACTTCCGTTAACTCACCGTTAGCTCACCGTTAGATTTATTTACCATTTTGCCATTATTAACCATAAACCCTGATTCTATTCTAACCCTAACTCTAACTCTAACTTTAAACATAAACCATAACCCTAACCTTAACCATAACCCACCCCTAACCCTAACACCATGGCAGCCCCCACCCCCACCCCCTCCCCTTCCCCTCCACCCCAGCGCAAGCCCCCACCCCCTCCCCTCCCCTCCACTGCCGCTCCCCCCACCCCTCCCCTCCCCTCAGTCGCTCCCCCACACACCTCCCCTCCCAGTCGCTCCTCCCACCCCTCCCCTCCACTGCCGCTCCCCACCCCTCCCCTCCCTCCCAGTCGTCGCTCCCCCACACCCTCCCCTCTTAGTCGCTCCTCCCACCCCTCCCCTCCCTCCATCGCTGCTCCCCAGCCATCCCGTGCTAGCCCAGACCACCATCTCCACCAATCCTCTGTTTCACAATCTTTC
This sequence comes from Beta vulgaris subsp. vulgaris, assembly GCF_026745355.1. NCBI lineage: Eukaryota > Viridiplantae > Streptophyta > Magnoliopsida > Caryophyllales > Amaranthaceae > Beta > Beta vulgaris. Next base: position 28,584,365 of record NC_079203.1, read on the forward strand.
TCTCTCTCCTCTGTTTTCCCAGCTTGTCCCACCGCACCACCACTCCCTCCCTAATTAAACCACAATCTCCACCAATTAAACCACCATTTGCCATTTTCGCGGGTTAATGTGTAAAATCGAGCCTAGAAATTGACTGGTTGGGACTGGAAAATCGACTGGTTGTGGCTGGAAAATCGACTGGTTGGGGTTCGAAAATCGACTGGTTTAGCGTTCAAGGGGGAGGGGTAGGGTGGGGAATTCGAAAGGTCTGGGATGGAAAATCACGGGGAAGGGGTAAGAGGTGGTCGGCGGCGAACGGACGCGCAGGGGGTGGGAAGGCCGGCACGGGCAGCATCAGTGGGGGTGGGAGACGCCGGCACGCACATCGACGGTGGGGAGGGGAGGGGGTGGGGGTCACGCGTAGCCGCGGTCGGGGTGGGGGAGGCCGGCACGCACATCGACGGTGGGGGAGGGGGAGGGGGTGGGGGTGGGGGTAGTGGCTAGGGTGGGTGGAGGGGAGGGGGCCGGGTGGGGGTGGGGTGGGGGCTTCCAAGGCCTAAGGTTAGGGTAAGGGGGAGGGTTTAGGGTTAGATTAGGGTTAGGGTTAGGTCAAATTAGGATTAGGGCTTAATGATGGTAAAATCGTAAATAAATCTAACGGTGGTTAACGACAGTTAAAAAAAGGGTATTTGGTGCGCAAAAATGAATTGTCAGGGGTATATGGTGAATTGTTGAAATATTGAGGGTATACTATGAATTTTTTGATTTGTCAGGGGTATTTGGTGAAAAAACCCTAATATTTAACAAAATGGTTATAAAAGAATGGAGCTAAGCTGAAATGAACTGAGCTGAACTGAACTGAATTGAACTGAGCTGAACTAAACTGAGCTGAACTGAACTGAGCTAAACTGAACTGAAAATAAGTTGGGGAGAACAGGCCCTAAGAGATCTTTTGAAAAAAATATAGAAATGATGAAATTCATATAAAGGAAAAAAGTATTCAATTATAATTAGAAAGACGCAATTCACACCTATTTGACAACATATTAGACGAAAAAACAATTATGAATAACAATGTTAAAATTTTGAAAAAAAGTAAGCTAAAATAGTATTGGGTATACTTATTACACATTCTGAAATACTTCCTTTATATACTATATTAGTGCGTGGTAACATTGAAATTGCCACGATCTTTATCACAGATTAAAATTTTCAAACCCTTTCTGCTTGTAGTTCTTTATACGGTAACATTAAACTGTCCGTGGATGAATACCTGCCGAGGGATTTATAAGCCTACATGCTCTAGATATTGTTCTTGGCTTGTATTTATCATCATTGCAAAACAAACAATCAATGAGAATTGCCTTCTTTAGAATTTGATTGGCAACTTTTTTGCGTTTGATGGGGTGAATGTCATTTGAGAAATAAAAACTATGTCCCTCCTAACCATATACAAAAAATACACCCTCTTCCCCTCGCGATGCACCAAACATAATTTCATTATAAGTTCCACACTACTCAACAGTCAATCCCGAAGAAAGATCTTGAAACTCTTTTTCTAATTGCTCTCTGTCATAAGATAGCTCATCCATTATGAGCTTATTTTGACCATATGAAATAATCAAATCATCTGAACATGACTTTTCGGTGATTTTACAAAGGGAGCTATAGTCATTTGTAGCTTAGCTTCAATATCAGCCAAAGCTAAGTTTTGACATTGTTCATCACTTAAGCATAATGCTGCGAAACAAACACATTTCATTGTTATAATTCAAAACAAATTTTTGTACGCTAAATCTTTATGAGATCATTTATTAAATAAAGGGATATAGATGTTCATATACCTTCGTCTGGGAGAAGTCTATGTCGTCTAAATAGGATATCATCATAAAGAAGGTGCCAAGTCTTTTCCCAAAGAGTTTCAGGTATTGTCAAAGTGAACTGCACGGTAGTAACAACATGGAGAAAAGATTACATAGATATTGTCCTGATTCTTTGAAGTTGACTTCTATTATGGCATCAATGTACTCCTTGTCATCGTCTAGCACACCTCAAAACATAACACTCTTCTTTGAACGTTGAATATTGTACCTCATTAACAATTTGTATATCTTCATAACATGTTGCAACTTTAACAAAATTTAGCAATGTCCTCAAATAGAATTTGTTACTTGCTCTTGGGGTTACATGATAAACTCTCCTTATGCAAAAGCCTTTTTTCGAGGTGTCCATTGACGTCGACCTTGTTGTCGTACAAATGTTGTAGGGAGTTAAACATAGCTCAATTCTCTGGCTTCCAGATGATTTTTGTTGCACACCATCCATGACAAAAAATTTCTTCTCTCCATGTTACATATTTCAAGCACCGATTCTGAGTTAGCCTTATTAGTGTATAGGACGATCTGCTCGTTAGGTAGATGAAAACTCAATCTCTCCACGGTTGGGATTTTATAGTGGATAGTGAACTTGAATATCCTCCACATGGCTTCACATGAGAATATGTACATACAATCATAATACATTTGGATTTCATCAATTCCATTAGGATCATTAGAGTTTTGACATTAGGATTCTTATATGTTGTTGTTGTGACTCTATCTTACCCCTTTGATATATTTGAACATATATTTGATTGATGCACACTTAACATTCACAAATCTCAATTATCATTATATAAACCTCAAATTACATTATCTTGCAGTAGAAACATAATTTACAAATTGATCATGGACCTATGGGTTAGGGCCCACAACATAACAACTTCAAAATCAAATATCAGATTAAATATTACTTTACTTCATTCTCAAAACAATAGAATATTTTATTCTCTGATTAGCACTTGATAGTTCCAAATCACTAACTAATTACACTTTCATAACCAAACTCTTAAAAACTCTTCCTTTTGATCCACTCCGAGCCTTCAACATAAACCTGCAAATTACAGAAGAAAATACAACATAAACCTGCAAATTACAGAAGAAAATACAAAACAAACACAAAACTAAAATGAGAGGAAAGATCAGTAACATTAATGTCCAACAAAATGTACTTAAATGTCTGTGATGTATTGTGTTTTAGATATCGAACATCGTTTATAGTCACAACCATGGTTATAGATGTACCTATATGAGTTGAGTTGTTCATATATTGGATCTTTTCAGAAATATTATGTTTCTTGAGATATGATTTTGAGTATGATAATGTAAAAAAGATTTCATATTAATTTAGTTGGCTTAGCTTATGAACTGAGATGAAGAGTGGGCAAGGTACATGTGAAGAAAAATGATTCAAATTTGAATTAAGACCAGATAAGGTCGAATATTGGTTATGTTATGTGAAGTTTCTACTAGAACTTGTACTTGATAGCGATTTGTGTTAAGGGATTAACTATGCCAGCTGTAATTATAAATAATGATTTTTCGAATAATTACCAAGTTTGTCTATTCTATGAAAAACGTTTGCAATCGAAAACCGTTTTTACGGGCAAAAATAAAGTTACTGAGTTTCCGCTCATTTTAGTTTTGTGTTTGTTTTTGTATTTTGTTCTGTAATTTGAAGGTTTGCGTTGAAGGCTCGGAGTGGATCAAAAGGAAGTTTGGTTATGAAATTATAATTAGATTAGGGATTTAGAGATTGTATTTAGAACTATTCAAGTGCTAATTTGAGAAAAAAAATATTCTATTGTTTTGAAAATCAAATAAAGTATTCTATAATCTGATATTTGGTTTTGAAATTTTATGTTGTGGGCCCTGAACCACAGGTCCAGGATCAATTTGTAAATTATGTTTTCTGCAAGAAAATGTAATTTTAGGTTTATTTACGGTTTTTTCACCAAATCACCCTCACAAATTTTTTTATTCACCAAATATCCTAACTTTTTTTCCGAACTTACCATAGACTCGTGACTTTCTAAATAATACATCCAAATGCTCTTAATGACTAACGGCGGTTAACTCCATTATTAGCGTTAATTAACCCTGAAAACCCTGATTAACTCTAAAAATCCTAGCTAAATCTTATATTAACCCTAAAAACCCTAACCAACCCTAAAAATCATAACTAACCCTAACCCAAACCCACCAGCCCCCACCAACCCCACCAGCACCCCTCCCCCACGCAACCCCCTATCGATCTTCCCCCACCCCCCCTCTCTCTCTCCCCAGCCCCTCCCCCTCGCTCACTCTCGCCGATACACTCGTCTCTCTTACCTAGCCGGTGCCTCCCGCCCCCAATAGGAACACAAAATGCGAAGAGCGAAGAAATGAAAGGTGGTGACGGAAGCAACAACATCGACGAATGAAGCACCGCCCACGCAACAACACAATAGTTCACACAATCGGAAAAGGAGATGGGATGCGGGAGGACGGATGCAGGCTGGACGTGTTGGGGAGGGGTAGGGGAGGCGCCGGCTAGACTAGTGAGAGGGACGAGTGCGCCGACGAGATTGAGGGAGGGGGAGGCGCGGGGGAGATCGGGGGGAGGGGGCGCTGAGTAGGCGAGGGGGCTGGTGGGGGGTTAGGGTTACTTAGGGTTTGTAGGGTTTAACTAGAGTTAATTAGGGTAACTTAGGATTTTTCAGGGTTAATGACTAACGGAGTTAACCGCCGATAGTCATTAAGGGCATATGGATGTAGTTTTTAGAAAGCTAGGGGTATATAGTAAATTCGAAAAAAAATTGGGGTATATGGTGAATAAAAAAATTTGTCAGGGGTATTTGATGAAAAAATCGTTTATTTAATAATGCTAAGTGAGATTTGTGAATGTTAAGTGTATTAGCTAGCAACTCAGAATTGTGGGATGTTACAAATGTCGTCAATGAATCGTTGTACCTAAGTTGTAAGAAACTATATTAAAATTTGGAATCTTCTACTGTGAATACGAAATGGGGACAAATAAAAAGGTTCATAGATGTTATCCTCTAATGAGAAGAGTGAGGTTAAGAATGGAAAGTTGGACAATTATAAATATTATGTAATGGAGCGCTTGAGAACTAGTGATATGATTTAATAATAATGGGGAAATATAGATCTAAGGCTAACGTGGATATAAGTTATATAATTGAGATTATAATTTTCACACAAATAAATGAGACAAAAAAGGGGAATAACGTTGGAAACACATATAACATAAGTGTTATATTGAACAATAGGTAATAAAGTTTGTTTTCAGATGTTAAAGTAGTTGCATGAGTTACTAGAAGATCACAACTTTAAGTATGAAGGGTTCAACGATTAAGATATGAGATTATGATAGAGAATATATGTAAAGATTCTCTTCATAGGTTTAGGATATATTTTTGATGTAAATATTATCTCTTGATGTCAGATTTCCTAACATAGTTAGGACTGACCCTTGTAACCCATATATATATTGATCAATGAGAATGACTTCAATCAAGGAGTTTCACACAATCCAACATGGTATCACAGCTAGGTTAACAATTAGGTTTCCACAAAATAATTTTTTTCACCTCTCTCTCTCGAACTTCGTGCCCCTCTTCCCCTTCGATCTCACCGCGGGATCTATGCCCTTTTTGTCCCCACGCTTCTCTGCCGTGGCTAGCACCCGTCCTCCATGGCCAAAGACACCGAGACACCTCCTCCTCCCTCTACCGAATTCCACCCCACGCTTGCCGTCAACAACATCCGTAATGCTATTCCGCTAATTCTTGATCGCGAGAAAGTGCAATATTCCAATTGGGTGGAATTTATTTGAGTGTCATGCTCATGCCTTTAATGTTCTTGACCATATTGATCCAACCTTACCTCGTCCTACGGACATCTCGGACTCTATGTGGAAATGCTTGGATTCGGTTGTGAAACAATGGATCTATGGTACTATCTCTCCTGACCTCCTCCAAACTATTTTGTGTCGCGGTGACTCCGCTCAATTCATCTGGCAAAAGCTCAAGGGAATTTTTCAAGACAACAAACACACTCGGGCAGTATATCTTGAAAATCAATTCAATTCCCTACACTTGAACAATTTTTCGGACATAAATTCTTATTGTCAACAGTTGAAGACACTCAAAGATCAATTGGCGAATGTTTATCAAGTTATTTCCGAACAAAAATTGGTTTTTCGCCTTGTGGCTGGACTTGTTAACACCGATTTCGATACCGTCGCTGCTATGATTCAACAAACGAACCCTCTTCCTACCTTTGAAACAGCCAGGTCCCGATTACTCCTTGAGGAGACCTGACGTGCCAATGACCAAGGCACGTCCCTTGCCCCACAATCGTTCGTGGCTCACTCGACCGACCAATAGCCACAACCCCAGCAGCAACAACCATTGAGTACCACCAATCGGGGTGGTGGCAATGGTGGCCAGCAGGGAAACTGGTCGAACAACCGTGGCAGCAGAGGCGGTCGGGGGCGAGGCCGCGGCTCAGGGCAGGGGAACAGAAACCCCTCCAATACCTCATAGCAGCCGAATTGGACTCAAGGCCAAAATTGGGCCACCCAATCACCGCAGGCCTGGCAGCCCACATACTCAGCCACACTTACGTGGGCTTCTCCCCCCACGTCATACCCACAAGCACCTCTCCGCCCGCAGCCCCATGATGTTATGGGCCTTGCTCCCCGATCCGTCTCCTCGACACATCAACACCCGCAACAGGCCTACACGGCCCACACATCCTATGCTCCCATGCCATATTATGGCCCTGCGCAACAATATGGCCCACTCATGACCCCCACGGAGCTTGACGACTCTTTCAACACTATGACACTGACACCCCCGGATGATGGATGGTACATGGACTCGGGTGCCACATCCCACATGACCAACAACGCTGTTACTCTCTTACCCCTTTTTAATTTAAGCACTAATAATCATATTTTAGTTGGTAATGGTCATCGTATTCCAATAACGGGTTATGGTCACTCCACCCTCCCTAACTAAAACTTAAAACATCGTGATGTCCTACTTGCCCCCACAAATCATTTAGAACCTAATTTCAGTCCGTAAATTTAAATCTGACAATAAGGTTTCCATTGAATTTGACCCATTTGGTTTTTCTGTAAAGGACCTTCGTCCGGGGAACATAATCACGAGATGCAATAGCTCGGGACACCTCTATCCAGTCACCACCACCAAGAACCAGTCCAACTGCCTTGCAACCGCCCTCACGGCTCAAACACCATCCACCTGGCACAACCATCTTGGTCATCTTGGAGACCCATCTTTTAATTATCTTAGGCGCAATAATTTTATTTCATGTAATAAACTCAGTGACTCGGATTTTTGAAATTCTTGTCCTATTGGGAAACATACTAGACTTCTGTTTTATAAATCTCATTCTACTACTACTTATGCTTTTGATATTATTCATGCTGATTTATGGACTTCTCCCATTCATAGTACCAATGGTCACAAATATTATTTGGTTTTGTTGGATGATTTTACTCATTATGTGTGGACTTTTCCTCTCATTCATAAATCTCAAACCTACCAAACACTTCTAAATTTTCGTCAATATGTTTTCACTCAATTTGAACGACCCGTAAAAGCATTCAAAGTGATCATGGACGTGAATTTGATAATTCCCCGTTTAAACACTTTTACATCTCCCATGGTATGGTTTTTCGATTTAGTTGTCCTCACACATCATCTCAAAATGGGAAAGCCGAACGTATGATTCGTACTATTAATAATGCCAAAGGCACCATTCTTTTCCATGCCTCCCTTGCCCCATCCTATTGGATTCATGCTCTTGAGACCGCCACCTATCTCTTGAATATCTTGCCCACTAAAGCTCTCAAAAATGCATCTCCAATGCAGGCTCTCTTTCACAAAACACCCTCATATGATCATTTAGGGGTTTTTGGATGTCTATGTTATCCTAATCTATCCTCTACTGCTCCTCACAAACTATCCCCTAGGTCCACCCCATATGTATTTTTAGGATACCCACCCAATCATCGAGGCTACAAATGTCTTGACCTTTCCTCTCACAAAATCATCCTATCTCGTCATGTCATTTTCAATGAACACACTTTCCCTTTCTCCAAAATGGGTCCTTCTAATCTTTGGGTGTACAATTTCTTGGGCTCCGATGACCAATCCCCTCTCCTCACTCATCCAATATTGCGCCTACCACAGCCCACCCATATCCCAGGCCCAATGGCCTCCCCTTCTGTCAGCCCGCGTGTGGCATCCCCACCCGGCTCTGCCTCCCCTTCTACTCCTCCACGGCCCAGCCCACCTGATCAGCCCCCGGCCCCCCCACACGCAATCTGCTACTTACACTCCACCCCCCATGCGCGACACCCCACCTATTCGGCCCACAAGGCCCCCATCTTCGCCTCGCATCACCCACAGCCAACACGGCATTGTCAAACCCAACCCTAGGTACGGCTTAACCATTGTGCCTAGCGGCCCCACATTAACTCGGTCCCCTTTACCCAAATCCCACAAACAAGCCCTGACCGACCCAAATTGGAATGCGGCGATGCTTGATGAATATAGTGCTTTGATTACAACGGGGACATGGGATCTAGTACCTAGGCCTATGGGGGTGAATGTTGTTAATTGCATGTGGCTTTTTCGACATAAGGAAAAATCTGATGGTGCTCTCGAAATGCACAAAGCTCTTCTTGTTTGTGATGGCAGGTCACAGGAGGTTGGAGTCGATTGTGATGAGACTTTTAGTCCCGTGGTTAAACCCCAGACTATCCGTACTATTCTCAGCTTGGCCATGTTCCGTCAGTAGTCCATTCATCAGTTGGATGTGAAGAATGCTTTTCTTCATGGTGACCTACAGGAAACCGTATACATGCATCAGCCACCAGGGTTTGTTGATCGCCAGATTCCGCAGTATGTGTGTCGCCTCAAAAAGGCTCTCTATGGTCTCAAACAGGCACCCAAGGAGTGGTATCAGCGTTTTGCTTAGTTTTTGCTTCGTTTGGGCTTTGTCATCTCCAAAAGTGACTCCTCTCTTTTCACTTTTCATCAGGGGCGAGCGACTTCTTATCTTCTCCTATATGTGGATGACATCAAATTGGTTACTTCATCTGACAGTCTCCGGGAACACATTATCACTCAGCTACAAACTGAGTTTCCCATGACTGACTTGGGGCCCCTCAGCTACTTCCTGGGCATTGTTGTCACTCGTACTCCCTCATATTTACTTCTCTCTCAGCAGAAGTATGCACAGGAGATTTTAGATAGCGCATGTATGAGCAATTGTAAGCCTGTCGTCACTCCTGTCGACACCAACTCAAAACTTAGTGCAGACTCTGGTCCTCCAGTACATGATCCTACTCATTACCGCAGCTTGGTTGGTGCTCTTCAGTACCTCACCTTCACTCGCCCTGATATTGCCTATGCGGTTCAGCAAGTTTGTCTTTTTATGCATGATCCGAGGGAATCACACTTTAATGCATTAAAACGCATCCTACGCTACATTCAGGGCACCATTGATCATGGGTTACATCTATATCCGTCTGCTTCTACACGATTAATTACATACACTGATGCTGATTGGGGTGGGTGTCTCGATACTAGGTGTTCGACATCTGGTTATTGTTGTTTTCTTGGGGATAACCTTATTTCCAGGTCGTCGAAACGTCAACACACCCTCTCCCGTTCCAGTGCCGAAGCAAAATACCGAGGCGTCGCCAATATCGTTGCTGAAGCTTGCTGGCTCCGAAATCTTCTATTAGAGCTACATTGTCCACTTAAGTAAGCTACTCTCGTCTATTGTGATAATGTCAGTGCTATCTACCTTTCTAGCAACCCGGTTAAACACCAACGTACCAAACATGTTGAGATGGATATTCATTTTGTTCGAGAAAATGTGGTGTTGGGTCAGATACGGGTTCTCCATGTGCCATCCCGGTATCAGTTTGGTGACATATTCACAAAGGGACTTCCATGACAACTTTTTTTGGATTTTAGATCCAGTCTTAGCGTCCGTCCTCCTCCCGCTATGACTACGGGGGTATGATAGAGAATATATGTAAAGATTCTCTTCATAGGTTTAGGATAAATTGGATCAGAATACCCCCAACTTTGGCCCGTCCGTTTTTAATACCCCCAACTATGAGTTATTTTTAAATACCCCCAACTATTGAGGAGGTCCGCCAAAAATGCTCCATTTACCTGTTATGACCGGATGAACCTGTAAACCAAAACTCTTACACCCCCACCCTCAGCTCATCTGATCATCTTTCTCCTATGCCCATCCCACCACCCACTGCCACCTTCCCTCACCTCCACTACCACCCTTCCCACGCCCCAGCCCCTCCCCCTACCCCCAGCGGCCCCCAACAGCCTCCCCCTACCCCCACACCCATCGAATTCCCCCCTTTCCTAACCCCCTTTGAAACCCCTACCTACACCCCCTCGATTTCCAGCAAACCCCCACCCGAAAGACTTTAGTACTGTAACGAAGGAAGAGGTCAGAAACAATTGGTTTAGGGGGATTGAAGGACAGAAAAAGCGATTCTGGCGGAAGTTAGGGGTAGGCATTTGCCACAAAAATCAAGGGGGAGGGGAGGGAGATTTCGACGGGGGTTAGGGGAGGGGGGTTCCGAAGGGTGTTAGAGCAGTGGGGGGGCTGCTGCTATGGGGGTGGGGGTTGGGGGATTGGGGGTTGCTGGGTTGGGAGTGGCGAGGGGGGTGCGGGGGTGGAGGGAGTTAGGGGGGACTGCTAGGGGATGGGAGTGGGGGGGGGGTTCTAGGGTGGTGCGAGTGGGGGGATAGTTGGGCTGGCATGAGTGTTTGCAGCCGGGGAGGGGAGAGGGTGGTTGAAGTGGTGGTGGGTAGGAGTAGAAATTAAAAATAAAAGAGAAATAAAAATTACCTTGTTAACAGGTTACAAGTCATCTGGGTGCATTTTTGACGGACCTCCTCAATAGTTGGGGGTATTTAAAAATAACTCATAGTTGGGGGTATTAAAAGCGGATGGGCCAAAGTTGGGGGTATTTTGATCCATTTTTCCTATATTTTTGATGTAAATATTATCTCTTGATGTCAGGTTTTCTAACATAGTTAGGACCGACCCTTGTAACCTATATATATATTGATCAATGAGAATGACTCCAATCAAGAAGTTTCACACAATCCAACAGATTAATCAGTAAGCCGTGCTGGAGGAAGCATTAACTATAATTATGATATAAGCTCAAACTCTAGGAGTTATAAATTTTTGTGTATCTAAGTTATAGGAATAGATTATGAGACGTTTTATATCATGAGACTTAAATATATGTCATACAACTTTGAAAACTATGATATATAGGTGATGTACAATTTAATAGTATTATTACATTTTGATTTTAGGACGAGTATTCAAAGAGAATAATAGAAGTCCTACTTAGGATATAACAAGACTATTATATTTACTATGATTAACATAAGTATAGACATTGGGATCTACTCAGGTTGTAAATTGTATAGGTTGTCAAATAAGATTACATGAAAAATATTTATGAGTAAAGAACTTTGTAATTAAGATATAAAGTTTATATAAACCTTACATTCTATTTTGGGATTCTAATTGATAAACTAGTTTTAGGATTTAATTATGTCGAGAGTACAAAATTGGACTATATTTCCTTTACAATCCTATTTGGGTGGCTTTTTTTAGCAAATGAATCTTATAAAGGATTGAATTATACTAATTTATTGGAAAATCAAGCATAAATTTGAGTTTGTATATGAAAATCCAAGTGTGATTAAGTTATAATATTTGATATATTTGACTCTAGAAGTATGGATTTGAATTTCATAAAATATTAAATAGTGATTTAATTTTTATATGGGGAAGAAGCTACAAGGGGAGTGATGAACAACGTTGTACATCTGTAAGTCTGTATTATGTATTTTATATTGTGGGGACATGTCTTGAAATTCTTGCAAACAGTACATAAGAAGCATGGAGACGCTCCTCTAAAAAGTTTAGAGAAGTCGTCTGGATGGCAACTCTATTCATGTTATCTTCCCATGTCTAAGATGATTTTCTAAGAAAGTCGCTAGAAATTTATTAAAGGAGTTAACCATGTATTAGAGATATTTGAATTAAAGGTTTTTACATTGAATTGTAGAAGTTAGAGATATCGTTATGTCTTAAAGTATGTCAAAATTAGAGTAACTAAGATCCAACACTATCGCTCATGAACCTTTTTAGAAGGACAAAGCACAAATCCCCCTTGAGGTGGCCTCACGCATAGAACATGTGCTAACGAGGCAAGGTAGATTGTCCTTATGGTGGCTTAACAATAGTCATGCATATGCAAAACTGTAATGTCATTCTAAAGCATAAAAAGAGTATGCATCGTATTTTTCGAGTTTCACCCACTCTTTTAAATTTTTTTTTTTTAAAAAAATCCTACCAATGGAGTCGCCAAATTGTAGGTGTGTTTTTATTTCGCCTATATAGGATGAGCGCGTATTAGATTTATGTCATTCCCATTTCGGTTTTATTGTTCTAATTTTGTATCGTATAATGTATCTAATTTTTTAATTTTTCTGTGTGCATGGAAAAAAGAGAGGAAATATGCTTCTTGAAGTAGGACTGCTTCGGGTTGGGAGCATGGAACTGAAGTAGATAGCTTCGAATGACATTAGGCAACAATTTCTAACATTTCCTATTTATTTTGTAGACGGTTGTTATTGTATGTTTGGAATTTTAGATCATAAAATATCAATTATTTTAGATAGAGAACAAGTTTTTAGTATCATTTAACTTCAAGTATGAGAAATGTACAAGCAAATTAGTTAAAATTGACTCTTTGTTTTTTTTTTCAAAATTCTTATGATCTTAAGATCCGATCCTACTTACCACTCACAATCCAAAGTAGGATCGCGATCCTGACAACAATTAAGACTTGTGCTTATAATGAAAATGTCAATCTGAAACTTTTTTCGAAGGAAAATTTAATTAGTTGAAAGTTATGCGACACTTACAATCGATATTAAATAGAAACTAAATACGACTTTATCATATGAAGTTTCTTTAAGATATAACTATTATAATAATGACTCGTCAATTCATTATAGCGCTTGTTTGTTTAATGAAACATGCAACCTTCTTTCAGAGCATATGTTATCCTGAAATAGTTTGTGAATAAATCTCTTTATTAAATCGATGTATAGAGTCAAAAAAGCATCATTAAACTGCATCTTTGCAACAAACCATAACAACCTTTAACTCCCAAAATGAAAGATAACAAATCAAACTACAAACTCACACCATTTTGGAGAAAAAAACCAATAACCGGGTCAAAAATTCTCCAACAAAGAGAGAAATGATGATCATTATTAACGAATACTAGATAATAAAAGTACAAATTGGTGATTACCACTATTAAAAATGATGGTGATAGTCTTAAATTGAGCAAAGATATACTAGGGTTATTTAAGGAGAGAAAAAAAGAGGGGCAACTAGAGTTAAGATAAGCCTCGCCTTTTTAGATTACCACTAACTGACCGTTATGTTAATTCAAAACTTTAAGCGATACAGCGCGTCTTGTGTGTGGCCAGCCACACGCGAAATTACAGGTGTGGCCGCGCGTAACTCCACGTCAGCCCGTCAGCTCATTTTCAAATGATCATATCTCACTCGTTACTCATCGGAAGAGAGATTTTAACCAGGTGTTGGAAAGCTATAGAACCAAATTTTCATCTCCAACTTGAATCTTTCCAAAATATTAAGTGTGATGTGAGATATGACCTTTTGCAGTTTACCCTTATGCATAAACCCTTATGAACAAATGGAGTTACTCTTATGAACAGATGAAGTTACTCTTATGACCAAATGGAGCTACTTATATGAGTATATGGTTATTTTTAACAATAAAAGGGTGTCACCCCGATAAAGAAATGTGGTTACTCTTATAAGCAAAATGAGATTACCCATGAGAACAAATAGGGTTACTCATATAATTAAATGAGTTTACTAGTATGAATAAATTGGGTTACTCCTTATGAACGAATGATGTTACTCTTATTAATAAGTGGGGGTTACTTGTATGAACAATTGTGGTTACTGATACGAATTTATGTGAACAAAATGACGTTACTCATATGATTAAATGGGGATATTAGTATGAATAAATGGCTTACTCATGTTGGACAACGAATGAGGTTACTCGTATTAATAAGTGAGGGTTACTTGTACGAACAATTGGGATTACTGATACGAATAAAATGGGGTTACTTATGTGAACAAAATGAGGTTACTCGTATGATTAAATGGAGTTACTAGTATGAATAAATAGGGTTACTCTTTATAAACGAATGAGGTTGCTAGCTCGTATTAATAAATAAGGAGTTACTTGTGTGAACAATTGGGGTTACTCATATGATTAAATGAGGTTACTCGTATAAATAAATATGGTTACTAGTATGATTAAACGAGGTTACTCATAAGATTAAACAAGGTTACTCGTAAGATTAAATGATGTTACTCATAGTATTAAACGAGGTTACTCCAATAATATTTTAAGGTTACTCATATAATATTTTAAGGTTACTCATATGAACAAATTAGATTAATGATATGATATGATATGATATGATATGATATGAATAAATAAGGTTACTGATATAAACAAAGGAGGTTAATTACTTAGATGAAATCCTCAAATCGAAGCAAACGTTAAACTAACTCCCGTTTAAAATTCCCAAATTAACTTATCCAATTTAATCTTCAAACTCTTTTTCCCTCAAAGATAACAGTTTAGAAAGAGGAGAGAGAAAATACAAGATAGATATCAAATGCAAGAGTTTTTCCGAGATTGAAAAGAAAGAGAATAAGAAGATAGAGAACGAGTGAAGTTTCCTTCAATGGAGGAGAGAGAAAATAGAAGAAATGGATTGAGGAGAGAAAAAATATTAAAGAGTCTTGAGAGGTCCAGGGAAGTAACGCCATCGTTGGCTTCAACCATGAGAGAGAAGAGTTTGATATGTAATTTACAGGAGAATCAAGCGGAAGGAGAAGGGCTAATTTTCACCTGGGCTTATTATATATGGGTTGGCCACACGCGAAATATCTGGTGTGGCCGGTTGTATATAAAAATTTGTGTGAGCAATATGTTTTTTTTTTCCTTATTAAATCAACGTTTAGACTCGAGCTACGTCCTGGTTAATTATACTTTTCATTTAGTAGTATTTTGCTTTGAAATAATAACATCAAATATCATTTGTTTTAGTAGTTTAGACTTTAGTATAGAAGTTTCAAGTCACAAGATCAAATCTTAGGACTAGTATTGATAGATTATTCAGGACGTCATGCGATCCCGCCAACATGTAAATGACTTAAAAAAACCTTTTTGATAGAAAATAGGATTTTTTTAACTACAATAATACAAACTTTTGGCCGTTCTCTCACAATAATACAAACTTTTGATTATTATTTAATAATACAAACTTTACATCAACATTCTCTCGGCAAGTCGAAACCGGTTGGTAACTTGTTGAAGGAGGTAAACAAGCTGACATATGGCACTCATTAGGAAACGTATTATTATATTATTGGCTGATTTTTAAATTTTTGATTTAAATATAAAAGAACGGTAAAAACATTTTTTCTTTCTTCTCTCCTGCTCTCCCTCCACTCTCTTTCTAATTTTTTCTCTCCTGTGTGTGAGTTATTATGTGAAGAAATTAGTATTACAACGAATCAACAACAGAAGGAAAGAGAGTGGAGTTTTTGGGGGAAAAAAGGGGAAGAAAATGAGCAGGGAAATGAGATGGATCGATGTGGAATTTTTTGATAATTTTGAGCAGTTGGGCGATAACGAGTGAAGGCGAAGAAGAAAGATTGAGAAAGGAGGATGTTGGCGATTTCTGTTAGGGCTTGATTCTACAACAATGTGGGTTGAGTTGCACGGAAGGAGAAGGGAGAGAGAGAAGTGTTGGTGGAGACAAAGGAGGACGATAGGACATCGCCTATTTTCGCCTGCCGCCGATTCTCATCCTCTTTTCCTCCTTGTTTATTCTTTCTCCTCTTCGCTTTGTCAGCCACTCCTCCTTGTTTGGTAGTAACCGGTGCAGATGTGGGGAGCTTTGGCGGCGGAAAAAAGGAGTTGAGTTTGAATGAGGGACATTTCGTGGCTGGGAGCGTAGTTTCGTGGTGGGGGGTGGTGGTGAGGGTGGACTGGTAGTTTCATCCGTGGGGGGAGGGGAGGAGGGAGAAGGAGATTTTGGGGGTTTTTTTAGATTCTTTTTATCTGTTTTACAGGTTAAAAATCACTTTGACCTACTGGGAGAATTTTGATGTAAAGTCTGTATTATAAATACTACGTCTAGTCTTTATTAGTTTACCTGTATACCTTTTTGGGATGTCCTTTATTAGTTTACCCATTTTTTTGTTTCTATTTTTGGAATGGGATTACTAACTTTCCATCACACATACATTTAGCTTTAACATAAAATAATAGTTTATCTTTCCTTCTATGTCCTACAATATTGTTCTTCTAAAACTTTGTGCAACTGAAACGAGTAAATTAATAAATACTGGAGGGAGTAATAATAAAAAGTTTGTATTATTGTCATAAAACGGTCAAAAGTTTGTACCATTGTAGTTTAAAAAATCTAAAAAATAAACAATAAGAATTGAAAAAAAAACCCCAAATAAAACATCACCGTGGATAGAGGGGATAACCCCTCGCATTTGTAGCACACCTCATAGTTCATACTCCCTCACAAATTACCCAACATTGATTCGAGATAGATATTCAACTGCCATAAACAATGTCAACAATGTCAACATTCCAACCTTTCACTTCCTCATTCTACAAAACCAATCACTTCAAACCTTTTACTTCCCCCATAAACCATTCTTTTGCACTTCACTTCCAGAAAAATGCAAATTTTACCCACAATTTCCGGCATTTTAGACTTACCCACAATTCTAAATTGAGAAGGGTAAAATCAGCAGAGGAAGACGCAGAAATCCCAGAAACTACTGCTGCTGTTGTGGAAGAAGAAGCTTCAACGGAGCCAGCTGAAACTGTTGCCATCCCAGTTTCTCCTTCTGATAAGCTGCTTATGTTTTTCCAGGTTATTGTCAACTTTTTTTTTTGTTTTTCTAGGAAGTTTTCATCAACAATAAAGCCATGGTCATAGAATGATTTGGGGTTCGCTAACATGAAATCATCATAAGAAATCGTTTCTGAACAATAAAAGTGAAAAATAAGTTAAAGACGGTAAACAATGAAAATTGATAAAGGTAAGTGAGGAAAGTAAGGCGGGAGAAAACATAAGGAATAAGGCATTAAAAAATGTATTTAAGCTAATTTAGCTACTAATGTCTAATATTAGTGAAATTCCAATTTGGAAGCAGTTGGCGCTTGTGGGGCTATAATGAATGTTAGTGTTATTGCTGTTGTGGTTTTTTAGTTGTTGTGGTTTTTGTTGATTTGAGGTGTATTTTGTGTGGTTCTACCCGTGTTAAAATGTTGAGAATTAGACACGGGTACTTGAAGTGAAATGAAGTGTGCGAATAAAACATAGGTTCTAGTGAAAAAAAAGACGTGTTCATCTTTATGGTGAATTTGGAATAGTATGTTGAAATGTGAGATCTTTTAGATATGGATATAGGTGTAGAGCAAGTATCTTTTAATGGTTTCATCATATTAAAAGGATTGTGCTCACGCAAAATGTGTATGTAAACACATCAGACGACTGTCCAAAGGACACATCTATTCTGTGTGTCAGAGAAATGGAGGTTTCAATCTCACCACATTTCATTTCAATTCTGAAACGTAAGGCGTAGTTATCTGCTCCGCACCTGCTACCCAGCGTTTGTGGGCACGATAACTGGTACACCAGAGGTGCATCCTTCCCGGTCCTCTAGGGTTGGATTAGAGAAAATGGGGTGGGCAGTCAAACCTGCTTTGATATTACTGCAACCAAACTTATTTCTTCTTTTGAAGCAATTTTGTTGTGGTTTTTATAAGTACAATGTAGGTAGGTAGGATTCATCACTCTCATGTGAAGAGTTAGAGTTCAAAGATGTTTTTTGGGATGATTTTCCCACAAATATTCGTTAATGTGGGTTTGTGAGTTGTGACTGTTTCTCTCATGCCCTGAGTGATTGGTGGAAGATGAAGTGCACTTATTGCATCATGTTAATTTGGCAATGATATTTGGTCACTTTTGTGGCAGATTTTGTTGTTCTTTACATGCTTAAGGATTTGAATGCATTTATATACCTTAGGTGGTTTCTTTTGTTTCCTTGTCTATCTTGTGATTTTGCACCTCTGCAGTCTGTTGTTTCCTTGTCTTACTAATTTCTGCTACTTTTTTAGGCAGAAGGAACAATGAGTGATTCAGGTATTCCCAAGGTGACCCAAGCATTAGAGGTATATCTTGATACTTCTCTTCAAATGGATTTTCGTGCATGTGGCTATATATATTTCTTCTAGTCATACCTTCCTAAAAAAGATTCTGTTTGTTTTTCTATCTCTTAATTATCTGGGCTCGTGTTTCCAGTCAATCAAAACATAGATGCGAAATAAGATCTCTTAAGGAATATAGAGTTGAGATTGACTAGATATCACTGATAGACGAAGTCTCCTGTTCTTTAACCTGCTGAGTGAGACAGCAGAGTAAATAGCTTGGTAGTAGTCCTTATGGGCCCTCTGGTTTCTAGTGGAAGGTGGCAACACTGCAGACAATCGAGCCTCTGTAATTGAAGAATAATGCTGAGTAATAGTTACCGTGGAAAAAGAAACTCGGTCATTCCATTACATAACCTACTTTAAACTTTACTCGTAAGATGCCGTTACATAACGCCGTGATGTCCGTTAGGCAATGCTGAGTTGCTGCATCCAAGCTTTATTGTTCCTTGTTATGCTCGACACTTGTCAGATTGGCCATAATAGAAGAAAGGGAAATCATGCATTGCAACTAGAAAAAACGATGTGAATGCACCAAAGAAGAGAGAAGAAGTGACGTGGAATTTTAAGTTGGGTAATGTATATGAAATACTGTTTATTTATATGAATAACAGGATAAAGATTAAAGCATCCATGTTTCACCAGAATGAAGTTGATGCCTTGACATGTATGAGAATTTTTAGATGTGAAACTTCTTACTATTTTCCGCAGGATCATCCTTTGTATTCCACTGTACTTCCATGATATTATTAAAGCATTTCAATTAATTTCTGCAGCCCTTGGTTTCATATTGATTAACTCTAAGATAAACTTTTGCTTCTTGCAAAGGTTAAAGCCTTGAAATTAGTTAGTTTAGTTGTTGGACATATTTATCAGTGTCCTGCTGTTCTAGAAAACCAGCCCTACTCCTTTAGTTTTTTTTTTTGTCAGAATATAAACGTCAACCTTCGTTTACCACATTTATCGACACTATAGATTTCGTTGGACAAAATCTACTATCGATTTGGCTCTAAAGCCTTTGAAACTTATTTTCGTTTTCTCTTTATATCTCACTCTCTTTATAGCAACTAGGCGCCAGGCGGGAGTGCACAGGGTATAAAATGGGATTGTTGGTACTCCATTCATTTGATTGTATCTCATATTGAGATTTCTGTTTACATAAATCTTAAAACTCGAATTTATACATGGCATCTTTGACAGCAACGTGCTCTATGAATCTACTTCCAGTTTCATGTGCAATAAATGAACTCTTAAAGTTATGAAACTTTATCCTAGTTTGTTAATCATTCTTTTTTATCTTATATTTTCCAGGAAACAGATGGAGTTTCTAATCTGAAGGTTCATATATCTGAGGGCATCGCAAGTGTTGAGGTGAGTACACTACTTGACTCCTAAGGTTGGCTAATATGTTGTGTAATTCACATTTTCAGTCTATCTAAGAGCAAAGGAACCAATTTCCCTCTTTGATTTTATTTATACAAAGTATTTGTTTGGTTCACATAAAAACGCACGGGAAGTAGATTTTACTGGAAAGTGAAAAGCTATAGAGTTGTTTGGGTGGCAAAATTACTTGGGAAGTTCAATTCCACAGTGTGAAGTTGCTTATTAGTCCCTTATGTAAGTGGAGAGTTTTAGTTCAATGATCAACCAAACAACTTGTTGGATATTCTAGGAAGTAATACTTCATATATGTGGGAGAAACAATATTCTAGGAAGTAATATGTGGGAGAAACAATATTCTAGGAAGTAATATGTGGGAGAAACAATATTCTAGGAAGTAATACTTCATATATTTCACCAAAAGACCACTTGTTGGATAACATCCAAGTGAACGTGAAGCGGTTCGATTTAGTGCGTCGCGCAACACGCCTGGGAAAGACGAGTCATCAATAAAGGTCCGTCCCGCCCACCCGGGCAAGACGAGTTTTCTCTCTTCGCCCAATTCTCTCCTTGCGAGGCCGACCGGACGGACTACGCTTGATCCGCCCGGGTGAACCGCGTTTTGTGCGGTTTTGGAATTTCCGCGTTTTGTGCGGTTTTGGAATTTCCGCGTTTTGTGCGGTTTATTTTTATATTTTATATAAATACCTCCTTTTAAAACCGAAATCATAAATATTAATTTCTTCAAACCTTAAAACACAAGCCTACCCTATTCTCTCTGAGATTTGAGCAGCATACAAATCTTTGATCCGAGTGCATGGAGATGGAGTCAGAGATAGTTGTGTGAACCTTGGAGGACGAACGTCAACGTGAATCAAAATTCGTTTCTAAGTCACTGACCATCATATCATGGCGCAACTTGTTCTTGTAATTCAAGTAAAATTATTTTTCTGCAAATTTACATCTTACAATTTAGAAACGAATTTATTATGTTGAAATGATGTCTAGTTCTTAGAATAGATTTTTCCCTAATATGTCAAAGTTGGAACCTTTAGATGGAACTAATAATAAGAGGTGGTCTCAAAAGTTCTTGATTACATGTGAACAAGTAGATCTTGACTATGTGTTGTTTAATGATCCACAAAAATATAGTTTAGATGCTACATCTAAGACTATTATTCCTGCCAAAGAGAAATCCGAGAAAACTCTTAAATCTGATGGAGGGATAAGTATGGAAATTTTTTTCAAGGATAATAAGATGGAAAAATTGACAATAGAGGTTTGAACTTTGGACGGTAATTTTTAAAAGGTTTGAACTATTGATCAACCTATGTAGGTCCTAACTTTAGAGGGTCTTAACTTTTAGCGAGCCTCGGTGACTTAAAAGACTACTGAGATATTTAAGAGGAACCATGGACTAGGGTTTAAGCTTTGTGGGTTTTTCAATTGTCCTAGAAGGATTGTGATGCTAATTGGGTGACTGACAATGATGAGGTGAGTTTTACTAGTGGGTATGTGTTTACTCTAAATGGAAGTGAAATATCAAAGCAGACATGTATAGTTCGATCTACTATGGAAGCTGTGTTCATTGCCTTGGATCTTGCTACTCAAGAGGCTGATTGGTTGAGGAACCTTTTGGTAGACATTCCTTTGTTGAGGGAACTGGCTCATTCCGTTTCGGTTCATAGTGATTCACAAGTTGCGACAAAGATTGCTAACAAGAGTGTTTATAATGGCAAGAAAAGGCACATTCGAGTCAGACTCTGTGAAAATTGTGAATGGTGTCATCTCTTTAGAGTTTGTGAGAACTGAAATGATCCTTTTAGTAAAGGATTGAGTAGGAAGTTAGTATAAGAATTTTCAAGAGAAATGGGTTTGTAACTATTGTAGGTTATTGCATTCTTGAATTCTATAATGGACGTAGTTATGATTTCTCATTAATATACTTATTACTCTAATATGAGTAATTCTTGTCGAACAGGTTGCATGTGTATATTTTTGAGATTTGGTGTCCATGACCTTTGGTTGATTCAATTTAATTGAACGTAATGGAACTGATGTTTTTATGGCCTTTACGACTGCTTTGATTTATTTGAACGTAATAGAACATCGTGGATGAGTGTGAAGGGATGGCCTCCTTTTGTCGAATGTCGTTCTTGTAGGCATTGCAGAACACTCTTTATAATCATATGGTGATGGTGAGGTTTGTTGAACTATATAATGTTCACTATCATTTGAAAGACATGATTTGTCTTGAAGGTAAATTGAATTGTATGTTCGTTGTATGTTGTTCATGGGACAATGCATGGATGACGCAATGTTTTTGAAACTCTGAAAGTAAGATATGTGTTCTTGGGTCCCTTCTCTCTCCTGCAATTTGAATCTTAGGATACTTTTAGGTATGGGACACCCCATTTCACTAACGTGTTAGTTCAATCCTTGTATACTAATATGTAGAACTGATCAACTAACCCGGTCTCGATTGGCAGAATTTTTTGGCTTGGGTCGGCCTGATTTTTTTTTGCTTTGGGCAAGCAAAATGATTTTTTAGTCTATTTTTTGGCCCAGTCCGATTTTGGCCCGAAAAGCACGCTCATTTTGGCTCAAAATAACAGGATTTGAGCACAAAAATTTGGCTTGGCCCGAACAATGGACAATCTTTTTTAGGTGCAGCCCGACCCGAACCTAATCCGACCCATAACTACCTCTACTAATATGCACTGTTACCTGGACTCGGCTAGGAGTGTCAGATATGGGTACAGATCCGAGTGTCGGGTACGACAATTCCAAAAAATCAGGCCAAGGGGAGTGTGTCCGAAATTTGGACACGGGTATGCGAAAATAATATTTTATAATATAAAATTTAATATTTAATCAGCTAATTTATATTTTATAATTGTCTATATATAATATATTATTATAACATATTAATAAAATTAACATATTATAAATAGAACAACTTAGCCATAGGCTAAGAAGAAAAAAAATGTTTTAAGAAAAGAAAGTAGAACAGATGATGGAAAGGAGAAAAGGAAAATTAAAAAGAAAAAAGAAAAGAAAAGGGACAAAGTAACGTGGACTTGTGACAAAAAGAAAAAGAAAAGATGAAGACTGAAGCGACAAAAGTACATAACACAAGATCGAAGAGAGAGAAGAAGAGAAGTAAAGACTGAAGAGACAAAACACTTACTGGCGAGTTCGAAGCTCCGGCGGCGAGTTTGAAGCTTCTGTCGTCGAGTCAAGGTGAGTTATCGCCTTTTCCTCTTCTCTTTGTCTTTTCTTCTTTTCTCCTCTTCGAACTCTAAGGTTTGAGAATCTTGGATTTAGAGCCGTCGTGTTCGAGTGAACTTTACCGGATTCGACACGTATTTCGTACCGGTGTCGGTGTCGTGTCGTACCGACACTGGTATATGGCAAAATTTGCCGAGTCCGGGTAACAAAGCTAATATGTAAGTATCAAACTTTCCTTTTATTGCTCGTTTCTTGTTTTTCCTAAATTCGCGTTTGTGGGGGATTGTTGGATAACATCCAAGTGAACGCGAAGCTTTTCGATTTCGTGCGTCGCGCCCGACCCTCCTGGGCAAGACGAGTCATTAGTCAGGTCTGTCCCGCCCGGCCGGGCAATGTCCTCCTGCTTGGGCTAGACAAGTTTTCTCTCTTTGCCTAGTTCTCTCCTTGCGGGCCCGATCGGGCAGAATCCGCTGGGGCGAACCCTTTTTTTTGCGCTTTTTGGACTTCCGCATTTTGTGCGGTTTATTTTTACATTTTATATAAATAACACCTAAAATTGAAATCATAATTATTATTTTTCATTACTATGTATCAACTTCGTTATTGCACTCATGTTCATTTAGTGATCGTTACAAACAACAGTTGTCTTAAAAGCTTCCCATGTTTGTGCTTCCTTGTGCTCTGTCTGGCTACCAAAGAGTTTATTTTGTCAAAGGACCTAATAAAAGGATCTGTTATTGGTTCTGACAATCATGTTGTTGGTATTTTTTTCATTAGCTTACAAAGCAGACGACAATTCAAGCAACTGGAGTCGCGTCTAGTCTGCTTGAAACTATACAAGGAGCCGGCTTCAAGCTGCAAACATTGAATCTGAGTTTTGAAGATGAAGAGTTGCTAGTGGGGGTATAATAATTTGTTTGTTACCCTAAAGAATCTCTAATTTTTTTTTTCTCCCTGCTATCTTTAGGCTTTGATACTATTGTATGCCAAGGCATTGTAATTTAAGGTTGCAGTCTTGCAGATTTGTAATCAAATTTTCGAAAGAAAATAAAATTTGTTGTAGCAAAGGCTAAGAGATCCGCTTCAGTTATGTATGGCTTAGGGTAGGTCAGCTGGGAAGTTAGGCAGTGCTAGGTATTTTAGTTTCACAGTGCCAATTTACATGACTTACTCGTCCTTTATCAGTAATCAGATTACTAATCCTCGTGGTGGTGGGTTCGGGGGCTTCAAGATTTAGGGTCAATTCTCTTCAACTTATTTTTTCAATAAGATATTTCTTATTTTCTAACTATTTTGAACTTTTTTTCTTGGACTTTTCTTTTTAATATTTTGACCTTTTTCGAATATTATCTTAATTTTTCTCCACTTCTATAACTTCTGTGTACTCTATATGAAGTTTTATTTATTTTTTGACAAGTGGAGAGTTCCATTACTATTTCATAAAGTATGCATTACAAAATGGATTGTGTTACATGAAGTGGCTAATCCCCCCAAAAAAATATAGTATGAGTTTTAAGGCAGCAAGATGAGCTAAAGTTAGGTGATAAATTCCGAGTCTTGACGACGGCATGTTTTGCTAATGAGTTTGCCGTGACATTGTATCCTCTTTTTTTGTGGTTGATCGTGATATTGAGTCATCTCTTTGGCGTCGTGCGGATTATATTGAGAGAGAAGCTTAAACAATATCGACCATTACTATTTTCATTGCACCTAAATTGCATTGCTAGATTCTGATTCAAGGATGATTTGCTAGTGACGAATGTAACAGTTTAGGACACTAATCACTCCTTAATTCACTTCTTGTAACGGTTCATTAATGAGCCGTTTTTAGTAGCAAATTAAGAGTTTAAATCACTCCTTTTACATGCCTACCTAAGAGCATGGACAAACCCTAGCTTTACTTTATTACAACTGAAATTAAAACACACTTAAGCAAATCAAAAGAGGCCCAAACATAACTTGGGCTTACAACCAACATAAGCACACAAAGACACGTCCACGATCACATCAAAACAGCAAGACACGTCCATCACTTTCTTATAGCAGCTCCTTGGGCCTTTTAATTAACTTGCCAAGTAATGCAACACTTGAATTCGGCGTAAACCTTGTCCAAATTAAGTGTTTAACTACTTTCTTCGTAAGTTCAGGATGTAAACTTATTGATATACCTATGAAAGTCCACAAATTGAGTCAAATTGACCAAATTATGGTTGTTATAATTATAACTATCAACACTGATAATTGTAACTCCTCATATAATGCATGTGCTTTTATTTTGGACCTTGGACTTGCATCATTCTCCCTTTGTCCAAAGACGTTTCCCCTCAAATTTGGTTTTCCAAAGTATGAAAAGGGATCTCTTATATGAAGATTGGACCAGGTTTCAATAGTTTATTCCTTTTGTTGTTTACCCTCTCAAGATTCTTTTCTTCACTTTCTCAATCTCTTCTCTCATTTTCTGAAATGAATTTTGAAATACTCCCACTCTCTTATTTTCATTTATTCCATCCTGGTATTCTCCTAATAACTCATTTAGAGACGAGCTATCCCAAGAAGTACCCCTTTCTTGTTTTTCATTCACAATGAAACCCTCCCCATTTGATTCTACTAGATTTTCATATGAATAATTACAAGAGAGGTGTTTCGCTCCTTTTCTTTTGTGGCTACTTTGTAAGCAAGGGTAAAGATAAAGTATGTACTCTTTCCACATCACTTGGATACATTGAAGAAATCATGTTTGAACTTGTGACACTTTCATCATCACCATCACTAGAACCTTGTTCGGCAAAATCTTCTTCAAAAAGATTAAAATTTGTGACATCATATGAGTTGATAAGAGATCTCTTGTGAAACAAAGTTCCTTTAAAAGCAAGTTCATGAATTCTATATTATCTCGCTATTGTTTTTAATAAAACCACCACGAAAGAACCCAAACTAATAATCTGTTTTTCAATTCTCTCTGTTTCTTCTTCATTGAATTTCATGCTTAAATTATCACGGTTTGATGGATCAATCCCAATCTACCTCCAATTTCGTAGTGTGGCACCGAAAACAAGGACCTGTTCTAAAAACCCCTATGATGTCTCGTTAGTGTTAGTGGGAAAGTTCCTTGATCAAAGGGATTTTCCGGTGAGGCATGTTCAAGTTTGGGTGGACTCATGGTTCACAAGGGGTCGAATCATTGTTAAAAAGGAAGGTAATCTCTTTTTCTTCCACTGCCGTGAGGTACAAGATAGGGCGGATATTCTAGGTTTATATGATGCAATGAATTTCAGAGGGGCGCTCCTCATAATCAAAGCTTGGAAGCCGCTGGATTCGTTCAAATCATTTAATTTCTCGGAATCAACATTATGGATAAAAATAGAAGGGATTCCTCTAGTTATCAGTTCAAAGTCGTTAGCAAGTCTTATTTTCTCGCGGGTTGGGAAACTACTATACTTTGACAAAGCATCAGGCCAACCCGGGCTCAAGAAACATTTTCGAGCGTTAGTGTGGATCAAGATAAAATCTCCATTAATACCAGGTATGTATCTGGAGATGCAGGAAGGTAGAACAATTTGGATTGATCTAAGATACGAAGGAGTATATGTTTTCTGTAAGAGATGCGGTAGAGTTGGTTATAAAAGTTCATCGTGTTCTCTACCATGGGACAAAACTAAAGCAGCAATTGAAAAAGCTATATCCAACGCGTGCATTCCTGAAATCCCGTTGATGTTTGGAAGTCCGAATGCTTCTCTTTATTCAAATAAGATCATGGGTCTTCCATACTCGCCTGAATTCATGACAACAATAGTCAAACTTGACGAACCTAGACGTCCACCCTCGGTTATTTATTTAAGTAGTAGCTCCGACAATGATGATGATGGAGATGATGCAAATCAATCAAATGACGAGGAGATGCAAAACACGTCTCCGGATCAGGAACATCGGTACAATGGGAGCGGAACCGAAGGAGGCGCCAATTCAGGCCCATCAGCTAGGCCAGCATACGGGTCAGGAAACCAACAAAGGGAGGAGGGTGGGCCCAGCACTTGGCATGAACTAAATGGTAATCCACCTCCTACTAAAATGAATCCCAAAAAATCGAACAAGAGAAGGGCAAATCTGACCTTTCAATTAAACAACCGCCATTCAAGAGAATTCATAAGAGGAAAAGCGGGTTTTTTGTGGACAAAATGAAGCGCCTGCATAATTCAAAAATGTCTGACCATCAGTCGCCAGAGGGAGCTGTCACTCAGAAACTCCATCACTTTCTCTCTCATAAATTTAATCCTTCCCATGCCCATTTTAAACAATCAAACACATTTCAGGATATTCAACCCCACCAAATAGGATCTTTCCTCCCATTAAATTACAATACCATAAATAGATTTACCTCCCTCTCTCCTCATTTAAATCATTTTCAACTCCCTCTTCTTCACGTGGTAAAGCTGGCACAATGGAGTCAAATACTTCCTCTCCCCACTCTTCCAACTCTATTACTCAACCCCATCCTATGCAGTTAACCCCACAAAACCCACAAAACACTGATGATAATATTCCTCAAACTAATATTCCTGTACCTTTTGACGAATGCATAGACCTGTTTCAACAAGATGCTTTTGTTAGCCACGTCAACACAAGTGATTTTAACAACTCTTGGGGAAATCCCATAACACCTAATAGTTTTTCCTCTTTCTTTAATTCTGAAGATGCTCTTTTTGGAGGGGACCCACTCTATGAACCATTCTCTATAAGTGAACCTCTTGACTGGAGTGACCTTCAAAACTTTCTCCAAGGCCAAAGTTCTAACCTCTCCCCTCAAACCCCCCTTCAGTTATCGGGTTCTCATTCCTCTTTACAGACGGGATCATCTAGCTCGTTTCATTCGGCGGTTGCAGGGATTCTGGCGTCCGAATTCGCGGATCTCCGAATTTTTCCGGCCTGGCAGAACCCATATAGTCTGACAATGGATGTTAATGAAGCTGTAGGGAATGCTCTGGGTAAAAGAAAGTTTGATGCTCTGAGTGAAGTACTGGACGTTGCAGGGCAAGTTAAGGAGGGCTTAGTGGAAGTCCCGGTTGAAACCGCATATGAATAGGGCAAGGAAAGAGAAAAGCCGAGGCCCACTGAAAATGACAAAGAAGAGCCCAAGATTGAAGGTGTCGCTGAGGAAAAAAAGGAACAAGTTCAGAATGAAGCGATTTTGCAAGAAGAAAAGATGAGTATTATTGTCAAGCCCAAGTCCGAAGCTGGCCCAAAGGCAGGTAAGATTCCACAAAATAAGAATACTTCTGTTACTGAAAAAGAAAACTCTGCCCAGCATGTGAAGTTTGAACCTCCAAGGAGGGTCGTGGGTCGCCCACCGAGGCCCAAAAGGGTGATAGTGCAGGCTCTTGTTTGTGATAAGAAAAGAAAATTTGAGGAATTTGAACCTTTAATCGAGGCATTCATAAGCGAAGTAACTTTGGACCTCCACAAATGGATTGCAGACAAAAGGCATGAAATTCTCCACAAGTTTAAAAAATTTAAGCACATGGCATTTTTTTGGTGAGGACGGCTTGGAGACTAGGCCCAAACAGTCACCAGGTGCCCCATGAGGATTATGGCTTGGAATTGTAGGGGTCTTAAGACGGCGGACTCCCCTACGATTGCATTTCTGGGTTGGCTAGTCCGCAAGTTCTCTCCTCACATTCTATTCTTATCTGAAACTAAATCCGATGCTGCGTCTATTAACAAACTATCTATGTATTTAGGGTACCCTAGTGTTGCCACCGTTGATCCCATAAATAATGCGGGTGGTCTGGCCTTATTTTGGTGTAATGATGTACATATAGATGTTGGGTCTAGTTCCTCTAATCATTTTGCTTGTATTATCAACGATGAAGTTGATAACCTTATAAATGGAACCTTATTTTGTTGTACGGGTCGCCTTACTTAGAATATCGGGAAGAAGCATGGAATCGGATAACCCATAGTGTCAACCAAAACACTTTAGATAGCGTAATAATGGGTGATTTTAATCAAGTAGAATATCTCAATCAAAAACTGGGGGCTTCTGATCATATTCCGGGCAAGGAGCAATTTTCCATATGGAGGAGTAATTTGGGTTTAACTGAAGTGAACTACCATGGACAACATTACACATGGTGCAATAATAGATCTGGAATTGATAGAATATACGAAAGATTGGATAGAGTATACGCTACGGAGCACTGGATACATCAGAAACCAGAAGCCACAGTCTTAAACCTTCATATTCTAGTCTCTGATCATAGCCCCATTTTACTTCTCACATCACCGTCCAAAAAAAAAAAAAAACGCCTATCAAAATGGAAGCATGGTGCTTAGACTTCAAGGAAATCTCGAATATAGTATCAGACCAGTGGCATATCCCTGTTAATGGATCCCCGATGTATAGTCTAGCTCAGAAATGTCGTCTAACAAGGTACCGTCTGTTCAAGTGGTGTAAAGAGTATAAGCAATGTCATAATATCAGCTAGGAAGAATGCCTCGATAAATGTAGTGACATACAAACCAGCCTTCCTTTTGATAATGGAGGATTTATTGATGAGGAAGCAAAGAAAGAAGCAAGAGGAAAGGTAGAGCTTCAATTACAATATTGGCAGCAAAGAGCAAAAGGTAAATGGAGAGCGTGGGAGGATACTAATTCCAAATGGTTCTTCAGAAAAGCAAAACGTAGGAAGCGGTGAAACGAAATTCTGATGCTCAAAACTGCAGAAGGGAAATGGATCTCAAGAAAAGAGGACATTCAGCAAGAATTGCTAAAAATATTTCTCTCATATTTACCAGGGCGCTCAACTCGACAATAATTACTGGGTGGAACTTGCTTCAATCCAAAATCTTATTCCCCACATATCCTTAGATCAACAAACCAATCTGATCAAACCGATTAATTTTGAGGAAGTAAGACTAGTGGTGTTCCAAATGGGTAGTTTCAAAGCCCCTGGCCTGGACGGAATTCCCGCCATTTTCTATCAGAAATATTGGTCTATAATGGGTAAGGATATATGGCAAGCAGTTTCTTACTTCTTCTCTTCGGGATACCTCCTTAAAGAGTGGAATCACACGAATATATGCCTAATACCAAAGAAGGATAGACCGGAAGAAGCAAATCAATATCGACCAATAAGTCTGTGCAATGTGATATACAAAATCATCTCAAAAATCATCTCCAACAGACTTAAACCAATATTGCAGAGCATCGTCTCTCCATTTCAAAATGCCTTCGTTCCAAGGAGACTCATGGCAGACAATTGTCTAATTGCTCATGAACTAGTGGGAGGAATAAAACAGCGTACGAGTGGAAAATAATATTATGCTGCTCTGAAAATTGACATGTTCATGGCCTATGATAAGGTTGATTGGAATTTCCTCCACTGGCTACTCTCTCAGATGAAGATTCCAGCTATTTGTTGCCACTGGATCATGCAATGCGTCACTACCGTCTCGAACTCCATCCTCATAAATAAAGAACCATCACAATGGTTCAACCCTACATGCGGTCTCAGACAGGGAGAACCTTTATCTTCATATCTGTTTATTCTTGTCATGGAAATTCTTTCTAGATTATTAACGAAAGCCTCTAAGGACAAAGTTTTTCAGGGAATTAAACTCTCCCAAACAGGCCCTTATGTATATCACCTATTCTTTGCAGATGACACCCTGATTTTCTTCAAGGCTTCACCTGAAACTTGTGCAGGAGTCAAGACCATATTGGATAAATTTAGTAGGTTGTCGGGAGAAGTAATAAACTTCCACAAATCTCTCATCATGTTCAGTCTTAATATTCCAATAGGGAGTCGTCAACAAATGCGGAGAATAGTTAATACTCCTTCTACTGAGTCAATAGGGAAGTATCTCGGATGTAACATCGAGGTCAATGGAAGATCGACAAGACAGTTCCTTCCCATAATAGAGAAAGTCGAGAATCGTCTCTCAAGCTGGCATCATCTATCTCTCTCCATTTCAGGAAGAGTCATCCTCATTAATAGTGTGCTTGCTATGCTCAGTTTAAATATTCTTAGTGTGTTCCTCATCCCAAAAGTTATAGCAGACAAATTAAACTCAATCTTTGCACGTTTTATTTGGGCGGGCTCCCGAGAATCAAAACCAATTTACTGGAAGAGTAAGACTACCCTGGAACTTCCCAAGGGCGGTGGCGGGCTAGGTATCCGAAATGTTCACCTGTTCAACAAAGCGATTCCAGTAAAGCAAGCAGTCAGGATTCATAACTCAACACAGTCATTGATTTCCAAGGTCTACTATGCCAAATACAAAAGCTCTCCGGTGAACATGGTTTTACAAAAAAATAAGTTAGGCAGAGTTTCTTAGGGATTCCGAGGGTTATGCAGATCGATCCAAGACTGTTCAGAAGGTTTCGTCAAACTAATTGGAGATGGATCTAGCACAAGTATTCTTGAAGACAAATGGTTGAAAGGTGGGCCTATCAAGCTGAAATCGGGCATCAATCTTGAAACCATGGGAATTCGACAAGTACAGGATCTGATGATTCCAATCAATAAAGCATGGAATACTCCATTGATATGGAGAGTTTTTTCACCAGAAACTTCTATCAGGATTCTGTCCACGTATCTTCCACAGGATACCTTCCAGGATCAATATGCATGGAGCGAGTCCAAATCCGGCTCCTTAAGAGTGAAAGACGTATATACCCACTTTTTGATGCAAAAAGGGCCAACTAGATACAGATCAACATCAAAGAGCCTTTTGGAGTAAACTATGGGCCTCAGATCTCAGGCCCAAATGGAAAATTTTCATATGGAGGCTTTCTCATAAAGCTCTTGCCATGAATACCAACTTGATAAAACGCAACATTCCAGTGTGTCCTAGTTGTTATTTTTGCCATCAGCAGAAGGAGGACAACAATCACCTATTTCGAGATTGTGAAATCTCAGCACGTGTCTGGTTATGCTCGAATTTAGGCATCAAAGTAACCTCAAGCCAGATTATCCCCTTAAGTGATTGGGTTCGAAATTTCCTGCAGTTGTTTTGGAAGTTGGACGGAGTCAAATCAGAAAGAGCCACAGATTTCGTAGTCACTCTCTGGTCGATATGGATCCACAGGAATAATATTGTTTTCAGACAGTTATATGAAGACCCTACAATCATTATTCACAGGAAAGATGTTCTCCTCAAAGAATGGACAGAGAGTAAAAATTTAAAGGAATCCTCGCGTAAGAGCAGCGTCTTCTCAACTGGAGCACATCAAGATCGTCCAACTTCTCAGATCTCTAATTACCAGCAGGATATTTGTGTGATGGTAGTGGATGGGACCTGGAAACGGCATAAGGATAAGCATCCAAGAGCAGGAATTGGTTGGTCAGCTAGTGTGAATGGCACTAGAGCCTTTGAAGGCAATTCTATAATTGTCGCCTCGTCGTCTCTCCAAACTGAAGCTTATGCTGTCCACAGAGGGATATATGAAGCTAAGTTGCGAGGAATCCGTCATCTTCAAATTCACTCAGATTCAGTGGAAGTCGTCCGAGCTATTGGTAGCCCACACCAACCATTTGAGATTGCCACTTTACTGCACGACATCAGAGCCTTACGTAGGGATTTTATCACTTGTGAATAAAGAAAGGTAGTAGAATGGATGTCATCCTAGCTCATAAATTAGCAGTAGTAGCTAGACAGGGTAAGATAGTTTCCTAATTGGTTTGTTTGTTCTTGTCGCCAAAAAAAAAAAAAACAAAAAGTTCATGAAATTTTTTTCTTTCCGTTGTTCTTCTTTAAATTCTTGATTTATTTCTTTCTTTTCAATAGCAACTTCAAAATTATTTTCTTTTTTCATAACTTCTTTTTCCATGATTTTAATTTCAAGCGCATGACAATTACTACCCTATTTATTTTTTCTTCTTCAAAACTTTGATAATCATCAATAAACAAATAAAACTTATTAGGATAGGAATGACATGTATGCCCATAACCATGTTATTTTGAACATCTTGCACCATCAACCTTCCCAGTTTCAAAGAAAATATCTTCCCATATTCTTTCTTTTTTCCTCTCCACTTTTTCCAATGATTTTTTCTCCAAGTACAAATTTTGAGTTATAATATGTAACATCCTAGCGATATCATCAAAGAATTGGATGATGAAACTAAACTTAGGGACAATAGAAAACTCACTTTGACAAGAAAACACTCAAAATAAGGATAGATGCTAAAACTCAAGAACACACTCGAAGTTTGGGGTTCTAGGCCAGAGATAAGACTCACTCAATATCTCCTAGGGTTATCACTTAAGACTCACTCAAAGTAATAAGTGTTAGCCAATACTTGAGACAAGCTCAAAATAAAAACATTAAACACAAAGTTTTTTTTAATCAAATTCAAAAATGTCTAATACTTCTTATTAGATCCCTATTGAAAGGAAATACAATCCAAGAAAAGGATGTAAAGCATCAGCTACAACTCCTAAGAAAATCATACAAGAACGTAACGGTTTTGGACACTAATCACTCCTTAATTCACTCCTTATAACGGTTCATTAATGAACCGGTTTTTAGCAGTAAATTAAGAGTTTAAAACACTCCTTTTACATGCCTACCTTAGTGTAATGGCCCGACCTCTAAACATCAGTTTTAAGTTAATTAATCCATTATTGGCAGCGAAATTTAGATGGTCGGTGCGCTACTGCCATATTTTCCGTTCCAGAAAATACAAGGCAAACATTCGTTCATGACGCTAAGCATATTATATTCATTAAAACTCATAAGCATCTTAATTATACAAATATATATAGCTAAGCGTAGATAATTACGTAGTTATAGTTAAACTAAGTTCGTGTTCTAATGATCATAAGTTTAGTTTACAACCAATATAGTTTTTCATAAGTAGTTTACCATCCTCACTTCTACGCCATATCGTCACCTTCGTCATTACCTAAAACCAAAAGCAACATCATGAGTCGAAGCTCAGTAATATACTACCCTAACAACGTAAATTCATTTCAATTCATTTTGTTTGCAAGCAGGGAGAAGAGGATATAGTAAAACACATTTGAAATCAATAATAAAATAATAACAAGGTGAACAATTTTAAGTAGCGTCTTGAAACTTCATAAGATCCCATTATCTTTTATCTTTTAGCTTGGTAACTGGCAAGTATAGACATGCCGGACGTCTCCCACCATGCGATGATCCTCAAGGAGCCCCGCTCCCTTTTTGGATACACTGCTCTCACCAAAATAGAGTAGTAACATAACATGCGGTACCCCTCAAGGAGCTCTGCTCCCTTTTCGGGTGTACGACGGGTGCGAAGGTACGTGCACGACCATAAAGTAGATAAGCGTAACATTATACTGCCAGAACCTCTTTCACTTTTATTTATCATGTTTCGTTTGTTTAGCATTCATTGGCATAAGCCATAGATCTCGCATGAATCATACTTGAGCATCAATAACTCATAAGATCATCATTTACGAAAATCATTCAAAAACAATTTATTTCCACAATTCATATAAGAATCCCATCGCAAAATCCTTAGCATAATTATAAACATCATTTCACAAACACATTTCGAAGGGGATCGTGGGTGTTAGCAATAGATGTTACCTCGATTCTTGCTTAATAATCTAGAAAGCCGGGGGAGGCTGTAATATCCTTTCCGTTTAATCTAACCATGAAACGACGCAATAAAAGTATAAATATTCGATTTATTTTAACAACTGGCCTTTAATTAGTTATTAAGATTACGTTTATTTCTTTAATATCGTTGTTGACATTACAGAGACTCACAAATTTACTTACGTTACTTTGGTTAATAGGATTATAATTTTACTTGTCATATACTTGTACTATAGGTACCTTATTCAATTTAATAAGTAAATTAGCTTCAACAAGTTCTAAAACAATTTTAGTTATCTTAAGCAAGCTAATCGTAAAATTCATAATTCATTTATGATTTTCAGATTACAAGAGTAAATGGACAATTAGTGTTGCATAACTAAATTTGTTTAGTTTATAGAACAACTTGTCAAATTAATTATAAAATATCCATCAAGCTTAACAAATTAAGTATGTGGAATTTATTGATTGGTTTAAGTAAACTAAAACCAGATTTTAGGCCCATATTATGGTTAACTAAAGAGGGGTTATACTTGGCCTCAAACTAGAACGGAGAAGTCAAAAATTAAAATAACAGTGAAGAGGTATTTTCACCTCCTCAACCAGTCAACCGAGAAGACAAAGAACAGGGGAGGAAGGGCAGCAGGTTCAAACTCCGGCAACAGGTGGAGGCATGGGGTTCGTTAGGGCGGCGTAAGCAGTCATGTGGCAACATGGTGGTGGTTCGAGCAGTAGTGGCTGCGGCGTGAAACAGAGGAGGGGTGCGGCGCGAGGGAGAAGAAGAAGAGGGGCGAGAGAAGGAGGGATAAGACGGCGATGTGGTGGTGCGGTGGTGGCGCATAGGAGGCGCATAGGAGGCGCGACAGTGCAGCGACGCTGCGAGGGTGGTGCGTGGTGGCTGACCCGAAACAGAGGAGAGAGAGTGTGGTGCGTTGCGAAAAAAACAGAGGTTTTGGGGGGTGATTTTGGTGGCGTTTTCCGGTGAGGATGGTGGGATTCTGGCGAAGCCAATGGAATTATGGTGGTGGTGGTGAATTGAGGGAGGCAGTAATGGGTATTTATAGGCATAGTTGGGGGGTTAAAGTTTATGAATTAAGTGGGTTGATTTGATAAGAAATTGGATTTTTAGGTTGGTTTGATTTGGATTGAAGTTTTTAATTTAAGAAAGAGTTTGTTTGTGTATAAAAATGGTGTGTTGAATAAAAACTCCATTGTTGGGTTTTTCTGTGAAGGAAAATTGAAGAAAGTAACATAATTTCTATTTTGATTTTTCCTTTTTCTTTTTATTTTCTTTTTTCCCTTTTCTTTTTCCTTTTTATTCTTAATAATTGGTGTCAACATTAGAACTACCCTAGTAATCAATTTGTTTATTATTTTGTTTTCTTACTTTAACTAATGTTATTATTTAATCTAACATAATTTGTAAATCTTGCCACAAATACAACATATATTTATTTAACGAACTAATTATCATTTACTCGGATATAGAGTAACAAAATTTCAATTGTAATTTATGATTAAAGGAAAATATTAACCACTAATTATTATTATTTAATTTAAGCATTTAATTTTTCGGGATATTACACTTAGAGCATAGACAGACCCTAACTCTATCTTATTACTACTGAAACTAAAACACACTTAAGCGAATAAAAAGAGGTCCAAACATAACTTAGGCTTACAACCAACATAAGCACACAAAGACACGTCCATGATCACGTCAAAACAACAACACACATCCATCACCTTCTTACAACAGCTCTTTGGGTCTTTTAATCAACTTCTTAAGTAATAATGCAACACTTGAATTCGGCGTAAACCTTGTCCAAAATAAGTGTTTGACCACTTTTTCCATAAGCTTAGAGTGTAAAATTATTGATAGACCTATTAAAGTCCACGAAATGAGCCAAATTGACCGAATTATGGCTGTTATAATTCTTTATAACAGTGATTATTCTAATTCCTCATATAATGCATGGGCTTTTCTTTTGGACATTGGATTTGCATTTAGCGCATCAGCCCGACTCTTGATGTGTCATTGCCAGCTTTTCTAAGACGCGTTTTAAAAGATTTGTTTATCCTTTAATTGCATGAATTTGATTTTACAGGATAAAAGCTGATTTTAACTATAAAAAATATCTTTTGAAAATATTTTTTTATTATAAATAAAATAATTGATTGTCGTTACACAATTAATTGGGCTTTTCAAAGGTTTGGGTTTAAAATAAAATTAATTATCATGAATAATTAATTGGGCTTTCAAATAGGACCTTAACACTTTCCGAAATGGTTTTTAAATGACTTTTCAGACTGCTCTTCCCTTGATCAGAGCAATTAAGACCATGATATGTTTCATTATCGGATTTTTAAATGGGGAGACACAATTATGTGCCTACAGAAGCCCGCACTTTGACTGAGGTTCAGAAAACCGAAAGTCAAAGTATACGGTATCGGGACAGAGAACGATTCTAAACACTCTGCTATTCAGAACTAATCAATAGACGCCGGTCTCTGTAAAATAAAGTTACTAACTACAAGCAATCTAATTACCTGTGGAAGAAGATGTTAATTAGCAGATAGGTGCTTACAACTTAGATAAGCACATAATGATGAATAGACTCGACGGGAAAGGAAATGAAGGAGCTAGGGGAGGGACTCACCGACTCAACCTAGAAAACTAGCTTTAAATGACTAAGCCTCATGCACTATTGACGATTCCCAAGGGATTGCTATTGCTGTTGACTCTTATTGCAGCCGGGATTAGAAGTCTTCCACTATCAACCATATCCTGTAGAGTATTCTTTAAGGTACATGTGATGTCATATGTCCCTTTCCTTGATGGCACTTGCAGTAAGCATTAGGATCCCACCTCCACGAGTTCTTGGGACTTGGGAGTAGGGTATGGAGTAGGACCGAGAGGTTGAAGTGCTCATTTTTCATTAAGCCTAGTGAAGGCTTCTTCTAGAGACATGCATTAAGGTGTGAATGTTCTTTGAGGCTTTTCATGAACTCTATTTTCAGTAGCTAGGGCATTGACCTCATTGTTTTAGGAGCTAGAAGGTTGTTGTTACTCTTCTTTAAAGAGTTGTTGTTGTTATGACCTTTGTTCTTGTTGGCTTGTACCTCTTCTTCAATCAGCATGCCTACCTTATAGAGCTTCGTGAAAGACTATGGGTTGGAATTTAATATGATTCCCATACTTGGGCTGCAAGTTACGTATCTCCAGTCGAACTTTATCCTCTTGAGATGGCATGTTAGTCATTTGCGCAACTTTTCCCCTCCACCTGTTAAGGAAGGTGAAGAAATCTTCGTTGGAGTTCTGTTTAGTTAACTCCAACTTATGAAGGCCAATGGGAAGCTGATTATTATATATGTAGTGTTTGTGGAACTCTTCTCTGATGTTGTCCTAGTCGTTCAACTTGGTCTTATTCAGTGATCTTAACCACTTGGATGGATGTGCATCCAAGGTCAAGGGAAAACATAAGCAAACATGTCCTTGCTCATGCCCTTAAGAGCCATAGAGATGGAAAAATCTCTCAGATGATCATTTGGGTCTTTGACCCCCTTGAATTTTGGGAGGTCACGTAATGTTACCTTTTTATGGAACTTGTCCCTCAATTCAGTATCAATGATGTCATGGCCATGAGCCTGACTCTCAAGTGCAGGAATTGACTGGATGAATTGCTCGAGTTTTTCGAACCTCAAATCCATGCTGGACTTTATTGGTGGTGGTGGTGGTGGTGGTGGTGGTGGAGTGTTCCCTTATTTGTATTCTTCAGTTAGCTTCTCTCTGGTGCTATAATCTCTTTGTGTTGCTCCTCAAGACTATAGTTCATTAGTGTAAGTTGAGCCATGCATAATGGCACTGATTTGTTCATTATTATCCCCCATTTCAGATGACGATTCAGAGGAGTCATAAGATTCATCTGAAAAGGTTAAGATGCGCTTTATGAGTCTGGGAGTAGGTCGATCTTGTTCCCAAGTTATAATCTCACGACCTGTCCTGAAGAAAAATCGAATGGATCTCGTAAATTTTTAGAAATCTGCTTTCGAAATGAGAAATAATGGAAATTAGGGATGGAGAAATGGAAATGAAAATGAGAGATGAGCAATGAATATGAAAGTAGGAATGGGAATGGGAAATGATTAGAAATGAGTATGGTTATGGTTATCATGGTGACATGGGCCTAACTATTCGCATATGCTTATGTGGACTAGACTGGACTATGCAAGTAGAATGGACTGAATAGACTATGCTGAGTGCTAGACTTTGCACTTACAATAAGCAGACTAGACTCAAAGCACGGTAGACAAGTAAATGTGTTAAGACTTAGGGGATGAACTTTTATAGTCCGTAGACTTGATTTTTATAGTCTGCGACTGACTAGGGTTTACATATAATGCAAACAAAACCTAATGAATTTTTATAATCCTAAGACTGAATTTTTGTAGTACGAAGACTAACTTTTATAGTCTGTAGACTGATAAGAGGTTTTTGGTGTGTCATTAAGGCACCAAAAACCGCTATCTAAACAATATTTATAAGTCCTAACAAGCAATTACTAAGAGAATAGTAAGGGCAAGTCAAGGGTCGATCCACAGGGAAAAAGGGATTGGTTAAAGTCTATCAAGTCTAGACTAACTAATAACAAGAACAAGCAAATATCAAGAGTTTAAATATCAAATAAAAGACACTAGAGTTAAGGTTACTAGTATGAATAAGAACGGATAATGATTGTTAATGTGATTGTGAATCAACGAAGACGATTATGAAAGGTTTAGTTTTCCTCTAAAATACTCGAGTCCTCTCTCGAATGGTCCTCAAGAGTAATCACTTAATCAATCAACTAAATCCTCTCTCGAATGGTCTTTAGTTTATTGATTAAGAGATTCAATAAGTTCGGAAAACCCCTAATGAAGGATCCCCTTAATTTCTACCCAATATCTTGGCTTAGAGGTTAAGTTGATTCTTGGGGATGATAAAAGAGTTCAAAATTCGATTTAAGAACATTTGAAATGAAAATACCAAAGTATAAATGTGATCAATATCTATCCTAAGGTTTCAAAACACCAAGATCAATGCATAAACTTCTTTAAACATCACAATCACATCAACAACACATTTAAAACCCTAATTCATACTTTCACCCAAACCCTAGATATGAAACTACTCACTAATCACGGAGTTTAAGCAATAAAACGTAAAATATCTATGACTAATCTAAGGCTAAACATGATTAAGAAATGATTAAACTAATGGAAATCACAATTATGAAACTAAGAGAATGGAGATATAAGATAATATAAAAACAAGAACAAACACGAGGAGAATGAATAAAAAACTGAAACTTAGAATTGAAATTCAACGAAAAGTACATTTGATGTTAATGGAATCACAAACTAGGATCGATGATCTCAAATCTCTATCAAACTAAATTGTTTTCTCTCTAATACCAAAACCCTAAAATATTCTGTAGAAACTAGAATAAAACGTAAGTCTTTAAAAACTAAACAAAACCATAGTTTAATGAGCTAAGAATTCTTTCCGAAAACGCATGGTGCCGGCACACCATAAAGAGGTGCGGGTGCACCATGCATAGGTGCGGGCGCACCATATGTCAGGTGCGGGCGCACCATATGTCAGGTGCGGGCGCACCTGACTCTTCTGTCTCAAGGTGTATTGTTTCATCAATTGGTGCGGGTGCACCAACAGTAGGTGCGGGCGCACCTTTGTGTTCTGTGCTCTGCTCCCAAATTGGTTGAAGGTGCGGGAGCACCAGTAGTATGTGCGGGGGAACCCAAGCACACCTCATGCTCCCTCGCACCCTCTAGCTTGTCCCCTTAAGCCATGTCTCGCATTACTCGGCCCCGAAAAGGGTCATACCTGCAATAAAAACACGAGAAAACATGGTGAAAGCATATGTGCTAGAAATTCGATCAAAATAGATCAAAAATCTTGTAAAATGTCACTATGATCAAGTATGTTCAAGTGAATGAAATGGAAGGGAAAAGTGAGGAAAAAGAGGGAATAAAGGGGAATAAGGGGGCCAAAACAAGCCAAAAGGAGGTCACAAAGTGCGTTAGAAACGCACTTATCAAACTCTCCCAAGCTTAGCGTTTTGCTTGTCCCCAAGTAAACCAAGAGTGAGAATGAAGGAAAGAAGAAGAAAAAGAGATTAAGAAGAAAAGGGAAACATGCAACAAACTAACCTATATGCTCTAAATGCAAGGTTACAAACATGACATGCAAGCTAAATGAGTTCATAGCAAGATTTAGGAGACCAACCAAACACAAGAGGGAAGATGATTAGGAAGCACAAGAGTGACTCTAAGGGATCAATCCACCGATCAACCGAGTCTTTTTGAAAGAAGGCTTTCCAAGAGTGAGTTCTTACTCTTCTCCACTTCCAAGACCCAAGTTTGACTCCTCCCTAGGGATGCTCAACCATAATTGCTCGCCTCTACCACATTTTGATGACCCTAATCATGACTTGCACAAAATCTTGCCCGCCACTACTAAATTGACCAAGTCCAATCTAGAAGTCAAAAGGGACTTTGTTAAGGTTGTAATGGGGCTAGGTTAGGGGTGTGGATTATAATTTAGGAATGTGGTGCCAAAAGGGTAAGTGGAGCACAAACTAGGGGTAAACACTCCCCCAAGCTAGTCCTAACGCCAATCTCAAACCAAAATCTCACATGTAACCTTGATTTTCATTTTGTCTTTTTCATTTTGTGAACTTTTTCGTTTTTCTCATCAATTTGCTCTTTCTTTCTTTTCTTTTTCAATAGGAATTTGAATCAAACAATAAGAGGTTTCTTTCTTTCAATTTCTTTTGTCTTTCTTTTTCACAATTTTTATTAAAACTCATTATGTGGGTTAAGCAAAAATTGGATAGAAAGGCTCAGATGGGTTGAGAAGCGGATATTATGCCGATATACAAGCTTTTGGTTTTGTAGCTCCTATTACTAGCAAAAGAAACGCCCTAAATCATTCTTGTAGAGGCTCGGTCTTATGTAATCTAGGGGAGCTAAAATGCAAGTCACAAGCTAGGCGATCAATGGTGAGGGTTGTGAGTGAGTCTTACGAGGTTCTTTGCCCTCCTTAGGGATTCGTCGCACAAGGGACAAGGCAATCCATTCATCCAACTCGCCTAATTTCAAAGAGACTCTACCAAAAGTTATCGTTCTCAAGAGACGCTTAAAATCACAACAGGGCTTCCAAAATCATCAAGCCTAATGTAGGGAAGGTCTTTCAATCAAGTCATGAACACTTCTAGCAACAAATCATGCATGCAACGAAGCTATCCTAAATGTAGAAAAATAAAAAGAAAAAGAATAAAAGAGGAAAATGTTTTTGTATTTGTTTTTTTTTATATATATATGCAAAGCAAAACAAATCTACCAAAACAAAGCTACCAAAACAAAGCTGTACAGGTGAAAGAGAATTTAGCAGGGGTGGGGGAATTCAAATCAACATACAAGAACAATCACCGAATGATACTGAAAACCAATGAAACCCCAAAATTGCTAACTATCGATGACCCCAAAACTCCCAAAGGTATAGACATACATGCAAGTCCCCCAAGATTAAGCGAAACTCCGCGCTCGGAGTTGCAAAAGGAGGGAGAGGGAGGGAGGTCATGAAAAGTGCCTAATAATTCCCACCATCGCCATCGGGAGGGGGGTAAGGTGGGAAATACCCATCGGAGGACCCCTTAGGATAGTAAGACGGATAGTGGGGATAGGGACGGAAAGAAGGCTCCTCAAACGACCCTTCACGAGGGTTGAAAGAAGGAGGATAGTGGGGATGGTTAGGGAAGGGAGCCTCATGTCCGGAGTGGACATTGGCGAGGTGAGTGCGGCAGGCCACCTTAGACACATGGTCAAGGTCGGTGCGGATACCGGCAAGAGTAGCAGTAGCCGCACAGTGATTGGCCTCCTGAGAGGCCTGCATCTGGGCTATAGCCGCCATGACGGAGCCCATATCGAGGATTGAGAGGAGGAAGCTTTGGTCACCTCATTCTCAAGAGTGCAGTGGTCGGGCCTCGGACCTCTCGGAGAGCGTGGAATGCCCTCCACAAGGATGAACTGAGTGAAAGTCCTAGCATGGACATCCTGAGAGGCGATATGGGAAAAGGGAAACGCACCAACGGTTTTCACAGTTAGCGGGGAGGTTCCAGATAAACTCGGGGTCCATATAACAATAAGGTCACCCCCCTACAAGCCAAATGTAGTTTGGCTTCATGTAATGGCGCAGAAATTTCATTTGCTGCAGACTTGCACCATCCAATTTGTTGGACTGACCAACAATAGGCGCGCTAACTTCCAAGCGAGCCAGGTCATCGTCCAACTCGAGGTAGGACGCTATCCGGGTGATCATTCCACCACAAACGATCTCCCCAGACACCGTAGTCCCCCCCACCCCGAATCTCCTACAGTCGGTTAAGGAAGAGAGCAGCAAAGTTGATTCGGGCTCTATTGTGGGCTCCGTTAGTGGCCAACCAAAGAACCAACAGCTCGTCCTTCCTCAACTGCCCGACTTCCTGTTTAGGAAAGATGGTGTAAACCAACATCCTATGGAAGTAACGGAGAGCAAGATGGATGATCTCCGACGCTTTGGACGAGTTCGTTCGAAATGGAGTCGTGCCATTGGTGATCTTAGCCCACCATTCCTGCTCATTGTACCCCTGTCAAATGGTGCCCAAAGGGGCATCACAAGGGGCAATAAAATCCATCCCAAATGCCTCACAGAATTCGTCGAAAGAGAGTGTTCTAACTTGATTAAACAGACGACGCTGAATAGTTAGAACACCTGTGTCCGCCTCCTTACTTATGTTCAACGTACTCAAGAATTCGAGAGTAAGTTGATCATAAGTAGGTTCACGGACCGCAAGGAAGTCCAATAGCCCTACATTACCTGTCATCTCCTTTATCATCGATTCGATTTTAAGGTAGACACAGGTAGTGTAGTCATAGAACTTCGTGGGACGAAGTGTGCGCTCAGAAAGTCGTGTAAAAATTTGTTTTTGAGTGGCATTGGGAAATTTCAGAGCATAGAGGGGTGGGGGATTAGAGCTGGAAGAGGGTCCTTGTGAGGACCCTGTCTTAGCTCTTTTAGACCGAGAGGAGGAGCCTTCACCACTAGTTCTTCTCATGGTGGTAAAAAAAAAATCCAAAAGGGAAAGGATAAGTGACGGTATGTTGCAACGACACACCACAAAACTGATTCTCCACACAAAGAAACACACAAAAAAAAAAAAAAAAAATCAACCACACAAAGAAACACACAAAAAAGAAAACCAAAAGAAAAGAAAAACTAATCCTAAAATCTACTAGCTAACCAATCCACAATCAATAGCAACCAAGTTGCTAACAAGCAATAAGTATAGTTACTTCAAGAATTTCACCATTCACAAAGTTTTTTCAACACAAATTCATCAAACCAACCACAAGTAGTGCAAGATAATCAACAACACTTATCAATTCACGCAATATATTTCACAAAAATTCAGAATATCATGAAATTATCACATAGAACATGAAAGCGCACTTGTTCATCATAACATCAAGCACAAAAGTGAGCAAAGTTCATGAATAATCAAAAATTTATGGAAAACAAGCATGCAATCTAAAAGAAAACACACTAGAAGTCCAAATAACTAGATTATAGATGAAAAAACAAGGATTAGAACAGAGTTACCAACATGGAGATGAAAATTGCCAAATTTGAAACCCTAGAAATTCAAAACCTTGCAAAACCCCAAATTTTGTGCTCTTGAATGTTGTAGAGAGGAAGGTGATGCCGATTCCGGTGAGAAAAGTCGTCGGAAGTCGCCAGAAAATGAGTGTGGTGGCCGGATCTAGAGAGGAGGAAGAGAGAGAAAGTGAGTGAGTATGGGAGAAGTTCAAAATTATGAGGAGGAATGAGCAAGGAGGACCGAAAAAAATGAAGAAAACCGTGAATGTTAGCCCAGCCGGGTTTGGTGCGGGCGCACCAAAAGCGTAAAAATGTTTTAAGAGCGTTTGGTGCGGGCGCACCTAGACGAGGTGCGGGAGCACCTGAGGCCTCTGTTTTTTTTCTGAAATTTGTTTCCAAAAGCGGGGGCGGGCGCACCTCCAATGGGTGCGGGCGCACCTCGAAGGGGTGCGGGCGCACCTCGTAGGGGTGCGGGCGCACCTTATGCGGCTATTTTCATAATTTCTTTCTTTTCCCAAATCACTCAATTTTCCATAAAAATCATGTCTCAAAGTAGCTCTCATGGCTAACCGATAGATCAGAAGTCTAACTAACAATCAAAAGAAA
The DNA here is from genome assembly GCF_026745355.1 of Beta vulgaris subsp. vulgaris. Lineage (NCBI taxonomy): Eukaryota > Viridiplantae > Streptophyta > Magnoliopsida > Caryophyllales > Amaranthaceae > Beta > Beta vulgaris. Next base: position 28,629,199 of record NC_079203.1, read on the forward strand.
AATAAACTAAAATAAAAGAAAGGAAAGAAAGCGCTTGTTTTAAGTCATTAGCTGGACTAGAAAGAATAAGTCCTTCATGAGAGTCGCTCGGGTGAGCGAAGAATCAAACAACCAATCGAACCAACAACGTGATTTTCATGATAGAGCTGCAATCTCTGAGCGTTCACCCAAAATGGTCCGTTTTCACCCAAAACCTCATAAGCCCCGTATGGAGTAGTCTTCAACACGGAGAAGGGACCCGACCACTTGGACTTTAACTTTTCAAGGAAGAGTTTTAGTCTTGAGTTGAACAATAAGACTTTGTCCCCAACCCAGAATTCTCGTTGTTGAATCCGGTGATCATGCCATTTCTTCGTTTGCTCTTTGTATAGTCTCGAACTCTCATAAGCATCAAAACGAAGTTCTTCTAGCTCTACTAACCTTTCCTTCCGAGCATCTCCCGCCAAGTGAAGGTCCATGTTGAGCTCTTTAACTGCCCGTCAAGCCTTGTGCTCTAGTTCAACCGGCAAATGGCATGCTTTGCCATACACAAGGCGATAGGGAGTGGTGCCTATAGGTGTCTTGAAAGTCCTGCGAAGAGCCCAAAGAGCATCATCAAGCTTCAAACACCAATCCTTTCGTGTCTTATTGACCACTCTCTCAAGGACATTCTTAACTCTCGATTCGAGACCTTCAACTTGGCTTGGGTTTGGGGGTGATAAGGAAGACCGACTTTGTGATTTACCCTGTATTTCTTCAAGAGAGTTTCTAGTTGCTTTTTGGCGAAGTGTGAATCGCCATCACTAATCAACACAGGGGCACCCCAAATCGAGGGAAATGATCTTCTTAAGAGCTTGGTCACTACCTTTGGTCATTGGTAGGAGAGGCAATGGCTTAACCCATTTTGTCACGTAGTCGACCGCAACAAGAATGTACACATTCCACAGAAGGAACGAATGGACCCATAAAGTCGACTCCCCAGACATCAAACGGCTCAACCTCAAGAATGTTCTGTTGAGGCATCTCATGTCCTTTGTGATGCCACCACTCCTTTGACATCTATCACAAGCCACACAAATTTCCGGCATCCTTTTGCAATGTGGCCAAACATACCACATTGGAGCACCTTAGCAACAGTTTTGCTTGCTCCACCGTGCCTCCACATGCCAAAGTATGGCAATGATCAAAACCGAGGCATCTCATGATTAGGAACACACCTCCTAAACACTCCATCACACACTTCTTAAAAAGGAGCGGGTCATCCCAGTAGAACCTCGAAACTTCTTTAAAAACCGCTTCCTTTGTTGGGAGTAAAACCATGAGGTTCAATCCCACAAGCCAAATAATTTGCATAATCAGCGAACCATGGAACCTCATTGTTCAGAATGGCGAACAATGCTTCTTCTCTCAAATCTTCCTCGATAGGAATCTCCTCCAGATTGTCAAGAGGGAGGCGAGAAAGATGGTCAGCTACCACATTCTCCGTCCCCTTCTTCTCTTTCATCTCAAAATCAAACTCCTGAAGAAGCAACACCCACCTAATGAGCCTAGGCTTGGCATCCTTCTTACTCATCAAATACCGGACCGCAGAATGATCCGTATACACCACCGCCTTATTACATGTCAAGTAGGAACAGAACTTGTCAAATGCAAAGACCACGGCCAACATTTCCTTCTCCGTAGTTGCATAGTTCCGTTGAGCATCATCCAGAGTCCTACTTGCATAGGCTATCACATGAAGCCTCCCTTCCTTGCGTTGCCCAAGAACAACTCCCACTGAAAAGTCACTAGCATCGCACATTAGTTCAAAAGGCAAGCTCCAATCCGGAGCTTGCACAATGGGGGCAGAAGTAAGGGCTTTTTAAGAGTTTCAAAAGCCTTAGTACAAGACTCATCAAACTCAAAATCAACATCTTTTTGAAGTAGATTCGTCAATGGTTTGGCTATTTGAGAAAAATCCTTGATGAAACGCCGGTAAAAACCAGCATGTCCAAGGAAAGCACGAACTCCCGTCACCGAGTTCGTGGCGGAAGCTTCTCAATAACCGAAACCTTTGCCGGATCTACTCAATACCCTTTTTCGACACTTTATGCCCAAGTACAATGCCTTCCTCGACCATAAAGTGACACTTCCCAATTCAGTACAGGTTCGTCTCTTGACACCTTTTTAACACACATTCAAGATTAACCAGACATGTGTCAAAAGACGAACCACACACACTAAAGTCGTCCATGAACACTTCAATGGAATCTTCTAGCATGTCAGAGAGAGATTGTGTCATACACCTTTGAAAAGTGGATGGGGCATTACACAAAACAAGGGCATCCTTCGATATGCAAATGTCCCATACGGACAAGTAAAGGTGGTTTTCTCTTGGTCATCCGGATGAATGGGGATTTGAAAGAATCCGGAATAACCATCGAGAAAACAGAAGTGTGAATGACGAGCAAGCCTCTCCAACATTTGGTCAATGAAGGGAAGGGGGAAATGATCTTTCCGGGTGGATTTGTTCAGTTTTCTGTAATCAATACAGACTCTCCACCCAGTGACAGTCCTAGTTGAGATTGTTTCTCCTTTCTCATTCTCAACTATAGTCATGCCTCCTTTTTTTGGAACCACGTGAATCGGGCTCACCCACTTGCTATCTGAGATAGCAAGATGATTCCCGCGTCACAGTTTCAAGATCTCCTTTTTCACAACCTCTTTGAGGTTGGGATTGAGCCTTCTCTAATGCTCGATGGAGGCATTACTATCGATGAGATGGATACGATGCATAGCAAGAGAAGGGCTTATCCCCTTAAGGTCATCAATCGAATACCCAATGACATCTTTATATTTTTGCAAAATTCCAATCAGTTTTGATATAGAAATGTCATCAAGACTCGAATTGACAATAACAGGATAAGTCATGCATCATCAAGAAAAACATATCTAAGGAGGAGGGAAGGGGTTTGAACTCTACCTTGGGAGGAGGCTTAGAACACTCCTCTTTTACAGTGGATGATGTAGCTAGAACCTCAAACGCCTCATCTTGTGCTCCTCTTCCATGTCCAAGCTAAGGGTGTCGGTAAGAGTAGCATACAACTCTCCCAGAATTACCACACTCATGCGTTCCTCTACCTCATCTTCTACTAGGCTTACCCGGCAAATTTTCTCCATCATAGGTCTCTTCAATGTCTTAGAGAACTCAAACACCACCCGCTCATTAGCTACCTCAACCGTGATTGTGTCGTTTTTGCAGTTTATCACGGCACCCAAAGTCTTTAGAGCTTCTCTTCCCAGAATAAGAGGAGTCTCAGGATCTTCCTCCATATCCATCACCACAAAGTCGCATGGTACAAACACATGCCCAACTTGAATCGGTATATCCTCCAACTCACCAAGGGACTCTCACAGTGCGGTCCGCCAATTGAATCTTTTGCGCGTAGGATGAAGAGGAAATTTAGGTGCTTTGCAATAGAAAGGGCATCAAATTGACACTGCTCCAGATCGGCCAGTGCACCCTTAGGCTCAAGTCACCTATCTTCACCGGCAAGGTGAAACTCCCGGGATCTCTTTGCTTCTTGGGCATAGTTCGTTGCACAAGAGCACTCACTTGGTAAGGTAGGGAGATAAGCTCATCTTCAAGTTTTCGCTTATTGGAGAGATCTCTTTCAAGAACTTAGCATAAGCGGCATTTGAGACATAGCCTCAAGGAATGGAGATGTTGATTTGCAGGCTCTTCATCACATTAGAAATTTAGTGAACTTGTCACTCAACTTTCTCTCTACCAACCTATGAGGATAGGGAACCGGAGGCACATAGTTTGGTTGGTGGGGTGATGGCAATGGTTTTTGTCACCAACTTGAACATGTGACTCATTTTCCCTCAACTTCTCTTTCTCAGTTTCCTCAGCTCACCTCCTTCTCAACAACTACTTCTTCATCCTTCTCTAACTCCCCATTGGCATCTTAGGACCCGCATACTTGTTCCCGACCTCAAATGAATGGCTTTGGCTTGATGGAGGTTGGGGTTAGGATGGGTTGGCCTGGAAGTTGATTTGTGGGGTGAGGGATTTTCTCAGCTACTTGGGCATTTGGGTTTCAAGCATTTTGTTGTGGGCTTGTAGCTCTTGAAACCTTTGCTCATGGTTTTGGAGAATTTGGTTCATGGATTGGAGTTGTTGGAGAATTTGGAGAGAGGTTGGATCGGAGATGGTGTAGGTTCGGGATTTTGTTTGGGGAATGGAAGATTGGAGGGAGGTTTTGGGTTGTTGGTCCTTTGATGTGGAGCTTGGTAAGTGTTGGACCCTTGTGAGGAGGAACCACCTTGGTTATAGTTTTGGTTTGATACCCTTGCGCAAACCCTTGGTTGTGAGCTTGGTTGTACCCTTGTTGAGGTTGATTCCATCCTTGTTGAGGTTGGTTGAATCCTTGGGTGTAGTTTTGTTGAGGTTGTCTCCAACCTCCTTGTTGATTGTTCCTATACCCTTGGTTTCCTTGATACCCATCTCCTCTTGAATTATTGCCGCCACATGCTCCGAATGGGTACCTCCACAATAAGAAGTATCATGGTTAGTACCACCAAAATATCACAAGAAAAAGAGTTTACCTGTGAAGGAGTAGACGATGCAAGATTGATCTTGGAGAGCTTCTTGTCGAGTTGGTCCATCTTGGCTTGAATTTGATCCATGGGGTCTAATTCAAACTTTCCGCTCTTCTTGTCAAGTTCACCTCTTCGTCTTCCACCCCATGAGTAGTTCTTGATCACTTCCTCAATTGTGGACTCAAGTTGTTCTTGCGGGATCTTAGAAAGTTGACCTCCCGCTCCAGCATCAAGGTTGGCCCGTGATATCGGATCAAGACCATCATAGAAAAACCGCATGAGTAGATTTTTGTTGAACTCATGGTGAGGGCATGAACGGATCATCTCCAATTGACGAATTTTCTATTGTTTCTTAGACATGATATTTAGGAACGACGCATAATAATGACAATTTGACGAGATAATAACAAGCATACATTGCAATCACAGACAAATGTCATATAACATGTATGCCTACGTTCCAACCTAAAGTCCAGTTCTATGTTTGAAACTATTGGTTAGGTTTAGGTTCAGTATGAAAGGGTCCATGACTAAGAGATTGATCCCAAGCTTCATACCCTTTCTTAAAGAGGTGGCCACGTGTAAGACGCACTCTAGTTCTCAAGTTAAGAGCAAGAAAGCAATGCCATGGTTGGGTAGGTTTGCTTATAACTAAGATCCAACACTATCGCTCAGGAAGCTTTTTGGAAGGAACCCTCGGGGGGGGGGGTGACCTCACACATACAACATGTGCTAATGGGTAATGTAGGTTGTCCTTATGGTGGTTGAACAATAGCCATGCATATGCAAAACTGTAATGTCATTTTAATGAATAACAAGAGCATGAATCGTATTTTTCGAGTTTCACACAGTCATTTTAGAAAAATTAATTTTTTAAAATCCCCCAGTGAAGTCGCTAAATTGTAGGCGTGTTTTTATTTCGCCTACGCGAGATGAGCGCGTATTGGATTTGACTACCCCACTATAGAGGTTTTTGTATTGAAAACGTTTTGAAGCCGCCAACAATTCTTTAAAGGAAGAATCATAAACCTAATTGGATATTGAAACGATAGGGATATCTTAGAGACTTATCTAATGTATAGTTTCTCGTCATGACTCCATAGGTGGTCAAATTAAACCAAAGATTGAGTTTTGGGATAGGGTATAACACAGACAGGAACCAAGTTATTGTTGGCCTCTACTAAACATCGATTCTATCAATATTTATGAAAAAGAATAACCAAATAATGTTTTAAGCACCCTAAAAATAATTAGTCTAGGTTGGTTCAGGAAACACATAAAGACTACTTTTAGTGGTATTTTATTATGCAATTAATATTACAGGGAACCTAACACGTTGTCCAAATTAATTTGATTAATGTTAGAACAGTTCTTTAGGTCTTGCTTAACAAAAAATAACTTGTGGGTGATAAAAAGCATTAAATCATGATAATCATATAATATGCATAGAATAATCAGGTAAATATATAATAATGTATGAAAATAAATAAAAAGAAAGAAAACGATTTAGAATATACAATAAAACAATTCTATATTAAAGATCTACATCAAGCAAGAAAACAGTTAGTAACTTCAATATAAAAATAGAGAATTTATTCAAGGACCCTCATGATTATACGTGGCTTGGATCTCTGAGATTGACAACATTCAGGACAAGCAATCGTGAAGCCTCAAAATCTAAATGTATATGTATATAGGTTGTATGTATTTGTGTTTAAAAGTATGGATTTTAGTAGGGAGGTTTTGTAGTTCATTGAGATGTTTGTAATATATTCGGCGAGTGTTATGTGAAAAATCTGTTGTCTCTCAATCTGTACAGAAGTCATGCCTATTTACAGGGAAAATGACACTGCGCCCTCACGCGCTAGCTGCGTTTGGCACAATGTCAAGCGCATGACATGGCATGCTCGATAGAAAGCGTACACGTGGTACGTGCTTTGAAATAGATATTAAAGAAATACGAGCTTCACGAGAACCGTGCGCCAAGCGTACAACACAATGTGTGGCACAGTGTCATGTGTCAGGAAAAGTTGCGCCTGATGCACAGACATGCGCCAGGCGCACCAGCCTGGCTCTTAACGTGTCATTGCCAACTTTTCTAAAACGCATGTTAAAAAAATTTCTTTTATCCTTTAATTCCGGAAATCTGATTTTAAGTACAAAAAAATATCTTTTTAAAATATTTTTTTATTATTAAAATATTTTAAATTATTATTAAGCAATTAATTGAGCTTTTTAAAGGGTTAGGCTTAACCCCCCCCCCCCCCAATTTATTTTCTTTTCCTTTAGTTTTCCCCTTGAATAAGAGGTCTAAAGATGGAAAGGAGAACACAAAAAATGAAAATAGGGGAAAATCAGTGCGAAAAGAAAAGAATTTGGGAGGTTGACTGGGTCCCTTGAGGTATTGTGCAATCAATGTTAGATAATAGAGGTAAATGGTTGAAATTTGATGTTAGGTTTCATCTCGCCAAAAAATAACATAATTGGTGGTTTCGTACCAACCTTGTACAAAAGTCAAAAACTGTAATTTTATCATACACCTTGGTTTATCGTGATTATGGTACATCCAACACTAATTTTTTTTTATCATTGCTCATTTGAAATCATCCAAGTGAGTAAAATGTACTAAATAAAGGAGAATTTTAAATGAGCAAATGAAGTCCAAAAATCACCTTTAAAAGAGGGCTTCTCGCAATTTTACTTGTTTTTATTGTGGGATAAATGAGATTATTTGGAGAGACTATTATCAATTTTTCATCAAACAAAATTATATAATTGTTTCAATTTTTTATGGTTTTAAATTAATGTAGATGATGATGATGTAATTTTGTGTTTGTGTGTTTTAAAAGGTAGATGAAGATGTTCTTTTTATATTATGTGTATGTTCTTATAATTTAGTACCTACAAAAGGAACATAATGTGATACGAAAAAAGAACATGGTGTGTTTAACACAAAATTGATTCAAATTTGTCAGGCAGTATTTTGTTTTCAAATCAAAGTTTTATAACTATGTTCTTATAATTAAATTTGTATGTTCTTTTGCTATGTTTTTTTTGTTAAACTTTCAAATTACTTGTTTTTATATAAATAATTTAGTAAATAATATTTGAGTAATTTAGGAGTATTACCACCACGTGACTAACACGCTTTCGGCAACCAAATAGTAACTAACAAAATAACTTGTAGCGGAAGACTTTAATAAAAAATGATAATACTTCTTTATTAATAAAAGTACATATTCTCTCAATACTCAATATAAATAAAACACCCTAATATAGGTGAAAACCCCCTTCCTAGTATGCTCCCATGCACATCCAAAACTCACCTGCAAAACTGCTTACTAATAAGGTAAACAGGGTAAAGGCAAATAGAAAAAAAAATTATACGCGTCAGTAGAAAACCGAGTACGAAATGTACTAGATAAGTAGCACATTTGTTAGTTCGCGACATTTTTCATTTCGAAAACTCCATCACTAATAATTCAAGAATAATTCTTTAGGAATAAACCATTTTCAAACACTTTAATAATAATTCAAGAATAACCTTTTAAGAACAAACTCTTTCCAAAAACTTGAATAATAATTCTAGAATAACCTTTTAAGAACAAAATCTTTACAAACAACTTGGATTAAAAATAATCTTGAAAACAAATCATCTTCTTATCTCCCCTTCTATATTGCTAAGTGTGCACACACACCCCCAAGCTAGTCATCCCATCACGGATCTATATCAAGGGGTAACTATAATTGCCAACAAGCGGACTTTGAAGCATGAACCCTTAGCTTCTTAATGTTAATCAAGCGGTTATAATAATAATATGACTTGTAAGTCATGAATAAATCTCCTTTTCTCATAAACAACTTTTTGAACATTCAAAGTTCATAAAACCAATCAAATCTTTCCTTGTAAGAAGAATTTAATTTTCCAAAAAAAGAATAACAAAACTTTTCTATAAAAATGATTAAGAAAATCATTCCTTCTTTTCACTTCCAAGAGTGAGTAACAAAATATTGTAAACCATTAAAAAATCATTCCTTGTTTTCACTTTCAAGAGTGAATAATAAAATAGTGTAACCATTTTAAACCAAAAATTCTAAATCAATCCAACCATTAAATGAATAAATAACTTTATCACATAAAACCACATTTTCAAAAGATCTAGCTACATAATGTACCTTGATCTTGCACAAAGAGTATACTAGTATCTCCACTTAGTCTTAATCTTCAACTATCTCCTAACAAACCAATAATATAAAAATCTAATAAGTAACTTATCACATGAACTTAATCATGAATTTAAACATGAATAACCTATCATGAGCATAATATTTTTGAGTAAGAAATAAACCTGAAAAAAAAATCTTAACCCAAAGGAAATTGGAACTTGAATAAGAAATATAAAACTAGAATAGATAAGAAGAGAAAGACAAACCTTGAAGTAAGAGAGTATGAATTCTCCAAAGTTTTTGTGTGGAAAACACGGCTTAAGTTATGGGCATTTATAGGAGTAGAATATGTAGTACTTAACTTTCAATAATTAAATAGTTTGTAACATTCACCATAAATTAAGAAATCAAACCAAGATTTGTAACCTACACCTTAATTAGGGAGTTCGGAGAAAAACCAAACCCCCCCTCCCCCCCTTAAAATATGGTGATGGCCGACCATAACATGGCTTTAATTTTTTTTTTCAAATATTCATTTTAAATGTTTTTATATTTTTTAAAAGAAAACTTATTTAATAAAATTTTGACTAGGATAAAAGTTTGACAAATCCAAGTTGGCGCCATAATCTCGCCAAAATAATTTAAAATCAACACAATTACAAAAATACCCTTTTCTTAAAATATTTATTTTGAAAAATAAATATTTCAATTACCTAAATAGATACTTATGGGGTATTAAACTTTTGATCATTGTGATTCATTTTCATTTATAAGAAAGGGGACATGAAGTTGTTTGGCAAGAAAATAATTCTATTTCATTGGTGAGATTCCTCTTGTCATTCTGACTTGCTCCCTCTGTTTCTTTTTATTTTTCCTATTTGGAATCTTGACACTATTAAAAAGTCAAGAGAATCTTCTGAATTTTTCCAATATATAAGAGATAATTAATCATGTTGGATCTTGTTTGATTTGTCTCAATTGATACATTAAAATAATCAAATTTTATATTTTTTTTAATATATAATTAAGTACATTATTGATATCAAACGTGCATGGGTAAACATGAAGAGGCAGGAAAATAAAATAAGAAATGGACAAAATATATAAAAACTATGTATGTTGTTTGACATATATAGTGTGTGCTCTTTTATTTAAAACAGTGGTTGAAAAATAATTTATAATTTAAAATCAGTGAAATTACAAAAATACCCTTTTCTTAAAATATTTATTTTGAAAAATAAATATTTTAATTACCTAAATAGATATTCAAAATATGAGGTATTAAACTTTTGATCATTATGATTCATTTTCAGTTATAAGAAAGGGGACATGAAGTTGTTTGGCAAGAAAATAATTCTATTTCATTGGTGAGATTCCTCTTGTCATTCTTACTTGCTCACTCTGTTTCTTTTTATTTTTCCTATTTGGAATCTTGACACTATTAAAAAGTCAAGAGAATTTTCTGAATTTTTCCAATATATAAGAGATAAATAATCATGTCGGATCTTGTTTGATTTGTCTCAATTGATACATTAAAATAATCAAATTTTATAATTTTTTTAGTATATAATTGAGTATGTTATTTCCCTAGGAACACTACAAGAGGGGGGATGAATTGTATGTGTAGAAATAAACGTAACTTTTTGCGGAAATTTAAACTTAAACGAATAAACAAGCTAGAGGAACACAAAGGATTTTTACGAGGAAAAACTTCTTGGGCCCAACAAGAAGAAACAACCTCGACCACTAGGGATTTAACCTAACTCTTTCACTAATTAGGCCAAACAACTTTGTTACAACCTAATTCTATTCTCGAGCCACACCTTGAGTTCCTAAACTCAAGTTCCTGAGCCACTGTTCCCTTAACAGTAGTTCCTCTCAACTTCACTCGAAGTTTTCTCACTCTTACTAGCTTTACTCAAAGCTTCTCTCTTACAGAACTTCACTCAAAGTCCCTTACCCCAAAAACCAAAATACAATTGATCGAAATAAGCTTAGTGGAATTAGAGTAAGAAAGCCAAGAACAAATGGCTATTATGAGAGAATGAAGGCATTGACACTTAATTAGTTAAACTCACTTAATTACTTAGTCAGACACACTTTGGAACTTATTTAGACTTCAATATTTATAGTGACAAACATATAGAACGTGGGAGTTAAAATCGAGTTAATGCTAAATCCATTAACCCATGATGATCCTTCCCTTAAGGAACATGTTTCTTATCATGTCCCATGATCCCATGATCTCTTTTTGGACGTGGATATGGTTTAGCCACTACTCCTAAAGATTAGGAGTTTCTTGAGCTTTATCCGAAAATCAGTTAATTTTAAAACAGATTTAATATAAAAACTGAATTTTAATATTTAATAAAATATTATCTTTTAAATAAAATCTTCTTAAAAACCGGATAAATATTTTCTTATATTTTTCGAAAAACAAAATCTTTTCCTTAAAAGATTTTCTATTAAAACTGATTTTCTCTTTAGATAAAACTGGTTTCCTATTATTTAGGCATGACTTACTCAACTTCATAATTGTACCGTTATGCTACTTCACACCTAAGTCTAATTCCTTTTATATATCAAGTTCCTTCAACAGATTCGTTTAGTGCCATTTAGTTTGTTCCTTAGAAAGGAACAAACTCTCACTCTCAAATAAGACTACCAATGATCCTTACCATCCTTACTTTGTTCCTTTTACAATGGAACTAGAAAATAAAACGTCTTGCTTTTATTCTTCTTATCCAATGCTGCTCCAGTATCAACTTCAAGAAACATCTTTACTTAGTCTTTGAAATCCTCTCTTTACTTCTTCCTTGACTTCGTATTCTCCTAGTTCCTTTCACTGATACCTTAAAAATCATACACTTAAATAACTCATTAGTTCACTACTTAGTTTGCATCTTTGTTTCTTTGTCATCATCAGAACTAGGGTTCAATAATTTCCCCCTTTTTGATGATGACAACAAAGGTACAAACTAAGGAAATAACAAATAATATAAGTGAATGAAGACGATAAAACAATAAAGCATAAAATGAAAAATAAAACAAAATTTTGATTTTTGATTTTTCAGTTACCTTAACTTATTTTATTTACAGTTTGTTCCTTAAATCTTTTTCCCCCTTCGTCATCCTCAAAAAGAATAAACTCTGCGTGAAGTTATAATTGGTTGTAAGACCTTAAGACCATAAGCAAGCACCAATGTTTGTTTAAGTTAGCATTGCAAAGGATAAACTTGCTCAAACATCAATCACAAAATACTAGCCATTCCAAGGAAGAAATGATGCATAAATAATCACAAACATAGACAAAATAGCAAAAGTCATTTTTATATAGCACTTGTTCAAAAACAAAACAAAGAAAGAAAAAGAAAAGAAACTAAATAACAGTCTTGTTCCTTGTAAGATAAACAGGAACTAAGAACTAAGAAAGGGAAGGGGAATTGTGTTCCACAACAACTTCTTCTTCAACCACATCCTCCAGTTTCTTCATCACTTCACCATGATTGACACCAACTCTCTCCTTCAAATCCTCCAAGGCTAGGGCCATTGATTCCATCTTCTTTTGTTGCCCAATCACCGTATCACTTAGAATTTTCATAAGACCCAACATGTGTCAGTTTTAGCATCTAATGTCAAGTGTAGGTGATTATAGAATTTTATCATATGTTGTGCAGGAAGACAGACATCATTTACCCAACCACAATCATCCGGAGAAGCTTGTTCCTCACCCTTGGAATCAGAGGCAGTAGGAGGTTTTGGAGGAGGAACTGAAGTAGGGTGGGTTGAAGGACCATCAGTTCCGGGAGTGGAATCATATGTGGAGGTGTTATAGATGGGAGGGAGAAATGGTGGTGTTGGTGGAAGAGATGTAGATGTGCAAGCAAAGGGGTTAGCTCCAGTCAACTTATCCTTAATCTGTTCAAAACTGGAAGGAACAGAAAAGGATGAGGGAGAGATAGAGGTGAGTTTGGTGATAGGAACAGAAAGCTTTGCAAGGAACAGAGGCAGAATGAGCTATTTTCAATCTAGTGCTCTGCCTCACTATCTTAGAAACAGGAGGGGTAGGCTTTTTGGCAATGTGTTTGCGCCTTTTTGGTTTAGGTTCCGCCGGTGTAGGAATTGGTTCCTCCAGAATAACATCAGCCAGTTCCTCAATAACTACCTTTGGCAGTTCCTCTTGCTAGAGGAACTGGGAGCTGTTCTCCCTTGAGTGAGAACTCCCTATTGGACAGAAAGATCCAATCCATTAAGAGTTTTCTCATTCAAGATGTTTCCCTGCTTCAATCCTAAAGTGGGCCATCCAGTAAGTCTCACTTCAAAATGATGAAGGAGAGATGTAATTAAGGCTCCATAACCAATAACACAGTGATTTTCGATACAGTGGGTAAGATGTTGGATAAAGAGAGAAGGGAAGTTGATTTGTATGTGGTGGTCTAAACAGAACATGTAGCACATGTCTAAGTGACCCACTTCATTCCTCTTTTCAGTGCGAGGAATGAGTGCTCTCCATACTAAGTTGAATAGGACTTTGTGAAGAGGAGAGAGTCGGTTATGGTTTATTTTGTTCCGACCAGCAGTTCCTCCAAATAATTCAACAATTTTATCCTGAGGAAAATTAGGGAAAGAAACAGTTCCTTTCCTTTTGAAATACAAATTTGTTCCTTGGCAAGGAACTTCCCAAACTCTTCCCAATGTTTCTTGATTAAACTTAATTTTCTTCCCCCTAACTTCAGTTGTGCAAAGACCATTAGTATTGGTAAAATTCGCACATAATTCATCCATTGCTAAAGGAACAAGTGCATTGTTAAACGCAAATTCAAAAAAGAAATTCCATACCCTGTTCCTTTAGAATGTCTGTTAATTTATGAAATTTTACATTATTTACCCATTCTAGATCTACGCAAAAACCTAGCACATACCGTGATTCGCTTCTTTCAACCCGTTTCTTTGAAGAAGAAGCACCAGTTCCTTTGGAAGGAACAGGAGTGATTTCTTCTTCCCCCTGAGTTTGTTCCGGGGACTCTTCTTCGTCATCTTCCCCTATTAAGTTCCTTCGTCGCATACTCCTTCTTGGAGATTCTAATTTTTGCTCGTTAATGGGTGTTTCTTGATTTTGTTCAATTTCGAGGGTTTTGGTGGGAGAAGGAGAGTTTTCCATTTTAGAGGAGTTAGGAGATTTTGAGGGTGGAAAAGGAGAATTTCGTGAGGTTTTTGCCATGATGTGAAGTGGAGTTGGGGTTTTATGGTTTGTGAAGAGGTGTGTGGAGTTTCGTTAATGGTGAAGATGAAGAGTTTTGAGGAACACGGTTTCTAGAGAGATGAATTAAAGAGGGAAAGGAATGCATGTAACAGTGTTTTCGTACACGGGGGGAAAAAATAGAACCAGTAAAAAGAAAAAGAAAAAAAACGAAAAGAAGATAAATGAGAATCAAGATTTAATTAAATCTAATTCCTATATTTTTGGGATTTTTCGATTTTTGGAATTTTTATGAGTTTTAATTTTTGGAAAGAAAATAAATGCTAAGGAACTTGTGCTATAGGAACAACTAATGCTACATATCAAGTTCTTCATATCATGCATGTTTCTTACCTTAGGAACAGTAAGGGGAGTATTATGTGACATTTGTGAGTTGTTTAATTCCTTTGAATTCATGTTTATGTTTTGTAACATTCCAATTTGCAATGGTCTTAGGCAATTAAACACAATTATTTTTAGCACACAAAGTCACTCAAATTGATTCAAGACATGGGGAATGAATAGGAACAATACTTATTTTTATTAATCCTAACTCAAGCCTTAATTTTTCATATCTATCTCTTTGCAAAGGCTTAGTTAGTATATCAGCAATCTGATTCTCATTTGACAAAACTCAAGTTTAATCAAACCTTTTTCAACATTTTTCTTAGAAAGTGATGTCTGATATGTATATGTTTAACTCTGGAATGATGCACTGGATCTTTAGAATATACTAATAGCACAGTATTATCACAATAAATAGGAACACAATCAAAGTTTATTCCATAGTCACTAAGTTGTTGTTTTATCCAAAGCATTTGGAGCAACATGCAGCGCTGCTACATATTCTTTCAGCAGTGGATAAAGCAACTGTGTTTTGTTTCTTGGTACTCCAAGAAACTAAACTATGACTAAGGAATTGTCCATACCTGAGGTGCTTTTCCTATTTACAAGATCTCCAGCATAATCTGCATCTGCATATCCTTTAGCTCAAATGTATCACTTCTTGGATAGTAGAGTCCAAGATCATTTTCCTTTAAGATATCTAAGAATTCTCTTCAGCAGTTAGATGAGACTCTTTTGGATTTGCTTGAAATCTAGCACACAAACCAACACTGAAAGCTATGTCTGGACGACTAGCAGTTAGATACAAAAGTGAACCAATCATTCTCTATATTTTGTTTGATCAACACTTGTTCCTATGAGTCTTCATCTAATCTAGTTGAAGTTCCCATAGGAGTGTGATTTATCTTTGAGTTTTTGAGGCCATATTTTTAATAGCTCCTTTATGTATTATTGTTGGTGAACAATTATTCCTTTTTCAGTTTGTTTGATTTGTATCCCAAGAAAGAAATTTAACTTACCCATCATACTCATTTCAAATTCATTACTCATGAGATTTGAGAATTCTTTGCACAATGTTTCATTTGTGCTCCAAATATGATGTCATCAACATATATTTGAACAAGTAAAATGTCAGTTCCTTTGATTTTAGGAACAAGGTTTTATCAACCTTTCCTCTTTTAAAATTGTTTTCTAAAAGGAATTGATAATCTTCATACCATGATCTAGGGCTTGTTTTAACCCATAAAGAGCTTTATCAAGCTTGTAGATATGTTTGGGAGATTATTTTTTCAAAGCCTGGGGGTTGTTCAACATATACATCTTCATTTAGATAGCCATTTAAAAATGCACACTTAACATCCATTTGATATAATTTAAAACCCATGTAAGCAGCAAATGCAAATTCTAATGGCTTCTAATCTAGCTACAGGAGCAAAGGTTTCTTCATATCTATTCCTTCTTGTTGATTATAACCTTTTACTACAAGTCTAGCTTTGTTCCTACAATGGTTCCATATTCATCTAGTTTGTTTCTAAACACCACTTTAAGCCAATTACTTTTTGTTGTTTAGATGAGGGAACTAGATGCCATACCTTGTTTCTTTGAACTCATTTAATTCAGCTTGCATAGCATGATCCAATCAGAGTCAGTTAGGCTTTTCATGATTTCTTGGTTCCATCATTGATAGGAACGCTGAAATGCACAAAAGTTCCTTATCTGAGATCTAGTTTGCGTACCTTTGGATATGTCGCTGATAACGAGTTCCATTGGATGTGACTTTTGTTGTCTCCAAGGTTTTGGTTGAAACTCTCTTATGAAGAACAAGTTGTTCCTCATGAGTTCCTTGAGTAGATGAAGAACTATGATCAGTTGTTCCTCTGTTAGCCTCGGTAGACTCTGTTCCTTCGTCTTGAGGAACATGAATATCTTCTCCTCCTTGAGGAACAGGAACATCATCGATGTGTTTATTTCCAATTTCTTCGTTCCTTTCCTCTTTTACATCTTCTTCTTCATTTGAATCTGCATTTTTCTCATTTGATTGTGCCAACCCAATCTCATAGTCATCAACCTGTATGCTTGGATTGTACTTGTCAGATTCATCAGAGATTACGTGAATACTTTCTTCAACACACATAGTTCTCTTGTTATATACTCTAAAAGCTTTAATATGTGATGAGTATCCTAAAAATTGCTTCATCACTCCTTGCATCAAATTTCCCAAGATTATCTTTTCCATTATTATGCACAAAACACTTGCAACCAAATGTTCTAAAATAGGTGATATTGGGTTTCTTTCCAAAATAAAGTTCATAAGGAGTTTTGTTAATGATAGGTCTCATCATGGCACGATTAATTATGTGACAAGCAGTATTAACAGCTTCAGCCCAAAAGTTGTAATACTCCGTATTTCTGGAATTAATTCGTAATAATTAAGAAATACCAAGAAAATAATTAAATGATATTTTAGTATTATTTAGAGAATAATAAGAATATAATAATATTAATACGAGTCGGTTGTGTTAATTTCGGATTTATAAAGGGTAAACCGAGTTCACCCGATCTAGGGTTACCACTTTTGGAAGGGTATAAAAAGGGAAAATAAGAGGAGAAAGTTGAGAAACCCTAAAAATCTCACTATCCTCCCTCAGCCGTCATCTTCCTTTTTCTTCTCTCTCTTCTCTCCCGCTGCTCTCCTCTTCTCTCTCGTTGCTATCCTCTCCTCTCTATCTGTCCTTCCATGTCCTCGTCTCCCTCACCGTGCCTTCTCGGATCCTCGTCGTGTTGTGCGACGAGTAGCGCTGCAGCATGTGCGCACGAGAGTTGGGCGTGGGCCTCGAGTCAGTGCAAGCGAGGGTGTTGTGTGGATTGTGCGAGTGAGTGAGGTCGAGGGTGCAAGGGAGCGAAGGCGTGCGAGTGAGGTTAAGGGCTCGAGTGAGTCGAGTTTGTGTGGTTGTGCGAAAGGCGCGCGACGAGGGCCAGTCGAGGGGTGTGCGAGGGAGCCCGTGAGTGTTCGAGGGACGCTGCGAGGCTCGCGAGCGTGACGCGGGCGACAGTCGCGAGTTGTGCGAGGCTCGAGCGGACGCGGAGTGAGCGAAGGTTGGTGGTGCTGAGCGCGCGACAAGGGTGTGCGAGGCTGCTGCGGTAGTGCGCGAGTGGTGTTGCGTCGTTGCCGGAAATCGGTCGCCGGAACTTGATTTCAAGCGAGCTTAACGGTATAAAACATTTTTATATATTGAATATAGTATATTAAGTTTAATTATAATTTATGTTTTCATAATTATGTTAAATTATAATTTGCTAATTAATAATTCAAGTTAATGAGTTCATTTTATTATTCTGACTATAATTGCGGATATAACTTTTGGACATAATACTGTATCGGATCTAAGACTTTTGGACATAAGATTTTGGACATAAAACATGGTTGGACTTATAATTTAAATTGGTTTGGTAAAGATAGTGGACTAATGACACTAACTAATATTAGTATGCTCACTAACTTTGACTCCTAAAAGACGTTAAACACTTTATAATAGAAAAGTAACGAAAATTCATAAACAAGGGGTTAGTTATCGTTTACTTCGAATTATTAAACCGTATTGTCTTAGTTACGTAGTAATCGTTAATATTACCAACGACGTAGCACTACAGCTTTTATTTAACGGTTTAGGTCCCAATTTCATAAGCGGAACGTTCGATTAAGACAGCGAAAATTCTCCGTTACAAGGTATGTACGCGTACCAGTTTAAGCCCAAGTATTAGTATCATGATTAGGTTGCAATCTATGTTATTGGAACCTAGAAGCATGATAGGGAACATTTGATTGATTGAGATTAGGGGTGTAAGTGGATTGGACTTGATTGGACTTTGCCAAATCCAAATCCAGTCCAAAGTTTTTTGGACTCGAAAAATTGAGTCCAAGTCCGATCCAAATATTTTTTGAGTCCAGTCCAATCTAGTCCGATAATTTTTTCTTGAGTCCGAATCCAGTCCAGTCCGATTATTATATCTTTTTTCCCAATTTAGATTCAATGATTCACAACGTTTTTTGAGATGCTTGAGCATTTGACATCTGATTCAATTATCAATATCTACAAATTAGATTGAAAGCTTAAATTAAAGTAAAATACTATGAATAAAAGTTGAATTAGATGCTTACCTTGATCTAAGTTGAGAGGAAGCAGAGAGACTGAGAATTAATCTGAGGGAGAAATAGAGAATGCGAGAGTCGAGACAGCGAGGTAGAAAAAACATGAAGAGTAAGAGGAAATGAGTAGTAAGGACTGAGGAGTGAACTGAGATAGAATTAGTCGGCTACTAGCCTACTACTGTAGTACTGCTAGTATAATTTACTTATTTAAAAATTGGAGCTAAGTGCAATAGTCTGGCGCCAAGTAAAATTGTCTGGTGCCAGTTGAAATATTTAGAGAGGGAAAGTTGAAAACTCCAAAATTTCAAAAATAGTATCAATTCTTTTAATATATACATTATATATATATCAAATAAATACTATATATATAAATATTTTTGGACTGGGTTGGACTTATTAGACTTCAAAGGGATGAGTCCAAATCCAGTCCAAAAATATTTGGACTCGAAAATTTGAGTCCGAGTCCAGTCAGAAAATTTTTCAATCCAGTCCAGTCCGACAAGTTTGGACTGGACTGGATTGGACTCTGGACTTTTCGTAGTCCGCTTATGCCCCTAATTGAGATTGTCTGGTTAGACATTTGTAATTGAAATCGATATGTTGCATTGGAATGCGTAATTCTATCGTAGTATAAACATGAGCATTTTTAATCTTATCCATAGTGTAACAAGGTTGTTACAAGAGATATGATTCGAGCATTGTAACTAAGAGGACAGGTAAATGATTCTATGTATCCATAGTGTAACAAGAGTGTTACAAGAGATACGATTTGAGCATTGTAACTAAGAGAACAGGTAAATGTCTATATGTGGTTATGAAATGAATGGTTAATATTAAAATGAATTATGGCAATATCTTGTAGCTGGACTCCCTACAAGTGATGAACAATGGGGGGAGTGTGGGACTTGTCCTACGCTCCTACGCAGGCCTACTGTGACGACAGTAGTGTATGTCCTTATATTTTTGATAACTCAAGTAGGCGGAAGGTTCCGTTCGATCTTGGGGGTATGCATACTAAGGTGATGGGTGTGAGACGGAACAAAACCGTATTTGCATTTCATCTAATAGACCTAGTGTCTATTAAGGATTCAGTAGCCCGTATGATTCTAGTAAGATGACGGTGCCCGTTCGATGCCAAATAAAGATTAAAGATTAAAGGTTAAAGGATGTAATATAATGTAGCATCATGCTTAAGATTGTTCATGTGTGCATCATTTATGCTTATATGTATGCAATGGTTCATTACGTACTCAGCATAGCTGATTGTGTGTTATTATGTGTTTGATGAACTGCGATGAACCATTGATGCTGCAATGGGGAGCAGACTAGGTGTGCTGGTGCTGCTGCATGATATCGAGCATACGTGGACTAGGCTTTGGTATTTACATTTAAAGCATTTTGAAACAAGTATTACTGGTTTTTCTAAGACTTATATAAATGGTTTGTGGTTTGAATGAAAGGGGTCATTGATGATTCCTGAGTTGTATTTAAATTTTAATTCCACTGCATTTTAGTTTTCAAGACAATGTTTTAAGTTATCGTAAACTCTTATTATGCCTTGCGTTCCACCGCAGCGGTAACGCCCCCGAAGTCAACGCGACGTAGCAGTGGTAGACGCGTGTGGATTTTGGGGGTGTTACAAAAGTTCCTTGGAAGCTCACTAGCAATTAACATTGTTCTAGACATTTCCTCCAAAGTTCTATTTTTTCTTTCTACAACACCATTTTGTTGTGGTGTTCTAGGGGCAGAAAAATTATGATCTAGGCCATTATCTCTGCTTAAGTCATCAAATTTATAATTCTCAAATTCTTTGCCATGATCTGATCTAATGTGCATTATTTTATGATCCACTTAAGTTTGAACTCTTTTAGCAAAGACAAGGAACTCATCAAAGTTCTATCTTTACTAGTGAGAAAAATAACCCAAGTAACCTAGAGTAGTCATCTACAAAACAGTACATACCTCTTTCCACTTTCTCTTGAATTTCATATGGTCCACATAAGTCCATATGAATTAATTCTAATGGTTTAGTGTACTTACAATCGTTTTAGATTTGAAAGAGGATCTTACTTGCTTACCTCGTGCACATGCATCACAAACTTGATCAATATGAAATTTTATGGATGGTAATCCTAAAACAAGATCTTTTGATCTAAGTTTCTCAAGTAATAAAAGCTAGCATGTCCTAGACGCTTGTGCCAAAGAAGTGAATCATCTTCAATAACACTAAGACAAGTTAAATTGATTTGAGGAACAAGGTTAGATCCACAATGTATGTGTTCCCTTTCCTTGTTCCTTCCAAAATAACCTTCTTAGTTTTAATGTTGATGATCAAACATTTTTCTTTATCAAATTTTACAGTATTTTCCTTGTCACAGAATTGAGAAATACGCAATAGATTATGTTTTAGACATTCAACTAAAAATACATTTTCAATAGAGTGTAGTGGTGACTTACCGACCTTGCCAGGCAACTATGTTACCTTTCTTATTATCACCAAATGTTACACTCCACCTTCATAGGTTGTGAGTGAGAGAAACTTAGTTTTGTCTCCTGTCATGTGCTTGGAACAACCACTATCGAGATACCATGTGTTGTTCCCCCTCACTCCAACCTGCAAAAATCAACTATTGTTAGTTGTAGGAACCCCTCTTTCGTGGGTTCCTGTTCTTGACTAGGATTGTTTTGACAACCCATTTTTCTTACTTATTTCACATTTTCCAATCATTTCGATTTTAGTTGACATTGATTTATGTAATGACCTACCTTCCACATACATACAAAATTTCACTAGGTAGATCAACATATTTTTGTCTTGTTCCTTTTCTTGTAGTTTTCAAAACCAAGACCTTCTTCCTTTTGGTCTGTGGTTTCTCAATCCACTTAGGACAACCATGTTTTGCCTCTGTTCCTTGCGACAACCAGTTCCTTTTTAAGATTACAGATCTGTTCCTTTAAAAATTTTTTCTTTTTTAATTTTCAATCTCAGATCTGTATCCTTTCAAAGGGTTGATCTTATATCAAAGGAACTCAGAACAGGGACAAACTCCTTCAAGTGTGAAATCTCTAAATTAATTAGATAATTTTCATTTTTCAAACTTTCATAACATTCTTTGATTTTTAAGTTTTTATCAAATAATCAAAGAATCTTGTTTCAACATCTGTTCTCATTTTCTTAAGCCATTCTATGTGTTCCT
Source organism: Beta vulgaris subsp. vulgaris (assembly GCF_026745355.1). NCBI lineage: Eukaryota > Viridiplantae > Streptophyta > Magnoliopsida > Caryophyllales > Amaranthaceae > Beta > Beta vulgaris. Next base: position 28,650,860 of record NC_079203.1, read on the forward strand.
TGCAACCTTTAAGGCTTGTTCCGTTTGTTTACGTTTTTCACGTTCATCTCTACATTCAAGAATTGCATCATAAAGAAGATCATATATTTCAGCCTAGTTTTACCATCTAAGTCTGACTCAAGCCATGTTGACTTACCTCAACTTTTCTTCATCTTCTTTTTCGTCATGTTTTGCCATGAGGCAAAGGTTTGCTGTTTCTTCAGTTGTTGTTCCTCTTCTTCTTCCGTCTCTGAATCTCCCCAAGCAGCTATCATAGCTTTGCACTTTGCCTTAGAGAAAGGTGCTTTAGATTTTTTGTTCCTTTCAGCAAAGCGTTCCTTGTTCCTTTCTTTGGTTTTGTCATTTTCCCAAAGGGACATTCCTTGATGAAGTGATCTGTACTACCACATTTATGACAAGCAGCTTTGTTAGAAAATTTCTTAGTTTTACCTTTGATTCCATTCTTCATGTTCCTATACATCTTTCGAAATTTTCGAACCATGAGGGCTGCTTCTTCTTCTTCCGAGTCGAATCATCTTCTCATCTGCTTTGAGAGCAATTGATTTTGATTTGGAGCTTTCACCATATTCAGTATCAAGGTGAAGCTCATGAGTCATAAGTGACCCTGCCAGCTGTTCTAAGTTGAACTTAGTGAAGTCTTTTGTTTCTTGAAGAGCAGTGACTTTAGCCATCCATCTGTCCTTAGGAAGACTCCTAAGAACCTTTCGAACCTGTTCCTCAGATGAAATAAACTTTCCAAGAGAAGCCAACTCATTAATAATGTTAGTAAAACGAGTAAACATGTCTCAGGCTTTCTTAGATTTCATGCAGAACAGTTCATATTGATTCATAAGTAAATCAATTTTCGATCTTTTAACTTCATTAGTTCCTTCATGGGTTACTTCTAGTAAATCCCATATTTGCTTTGCGGATTTGCATCCCATGATCCTATTATGTTCATGGGGTCCAAGTCCACAATGCAACAGTTTAATAGCCATGGCATTTACTTCCATTTTTCAAAATCAGATTTGTCATAATCAGAAGGGGTTTTAGAGTTACCTCATTTTTGTCATTTGTAGTTGTGACTTCGAAATCACCAACTTCAATGACTCTCCATACCTGATAGTTTTCAGCTTTGATGAATATCTCCATGCGGTTCTTCCAATAGTTGTAGTACTTCCCATTGAACATAGGAGGCCTTTGAGTGGAATAACCTTCTTCAAGTTTCTCGGTGGTATTCATTGTTCCTTGGATCTTTTTCTCAATAGGGTTTCCTATCTTACGTGAGTTCCAGCTCTGATACCAATTGTTATTTCCCTAGGAACACTACAAGAGGGGGGTGAATTGTAGGTGTAGAAATAAACGTAACTTTTTGCGGAAATTAAAACTTAAACGAATAAACAAGCTAGAGGAACACAAGGGATTTTTACGAGGAAAAACTTCTTGGGCCCAACAAGAAGAAACAACCTCGACCACTAGGGATTTTAAACTCAACTCTTTCACTAATTAGGCCAAACAACTTTGTTACAACCTAATTCTATCTCGAGCCACACCTTGAGTTCCTAAACTCAAGTTCCTGAGCCACTGTTCCCTTAACAGCAGTTCCTCTCAACTTCACTCGAAGTTTTCTCACTCTTACTAGCTTTACTCAAAGCTTCTCTCTTACAGAACTTCACTCAAAGTCCCTTACCCCAAAAACCAAAACACTACTACAAATATGGGCAAAGTGACCACCCATAAGAGACCACTTTGATGATATAAGTGATTATTTAGCAAAAAACACCTAATTTCTTAAACAAGAGGTCTCTTATATTATGATAAAAAGACCTCCTTTTTAGACATGTGGTCTTTTTGCACATCTTAAAATCACAAATATTAAAGAAACCACTTATTTTTGTTAAGTGGTTATTTTAATTTTATATCCTTTTAGAGAAAATATGAATTTCTAAAATATATATTAGCGGGTATGGTGATGAATTGTAAATTGAAAAGGAAAAAAAAGCGCCTGAATTTTTTAAACAAGGAAATAAGGAATAAACTTATTCCTTCTAAAAAAAACCCTAATTAAAAGAATACTTCATCTATTCCTTCAAAAAAAATAATTCACATCTCGTTCTTTCTCCCTAGAGCAGCGATAGCACAGAACCTACGAATTTTGCAACCCACCCCAAATTCCTTTGCCAACTAGCGTCGCCAATACTCGAAATTCGCCGGCCAATATTCCTCGCCATTATTCTCGTCTTCGCGCCATTTATCCCGTCGGTATACTCTGTTCCATTACCAGCCCACCACCACCGCATTATCGCCGGTATCGTGAACATTTCTAGGTTCTTTTTCGTTTAGATTGAAATTTTAATGTTTGTCCATTTTATTTGATGTTTAATTCTTGATTTCTGTATGTGAAAATATATTAAATACTGCATATAATATGATTAAGGGTTTTTAAATGATTGTATTATTTTGCTAAAGCTTTCATCTTTAGATAACATGAACTTTCATTAAAGTTCTCTTTTTATGAACCCTAATCACTAATTAGGCTTTAATGAAGGGGAGATGGGATATTTTGGCATAAAGAATTGAATTTGGTTACTTTTGAAGATGAGGTTTAGGTTTAGGTTTGGCGCAAATTCAGAATATGAAATTATTAGGTTTTTATCTCAAAATATCCTACTTTCGATTATAAGGGGAACCACTTGGTGTTCCTAAATTAGTCTTTAATATCATTCCTCTATGATCTAACAGCAAAACAACATTTAATATTCATTCAATTTAATCATATACACGGATATTTATGTCATATCAGGATAATTCTAATTCTTAGATCGATTTCTTCATTACGATTTTAATTTTGTTCTTATTCTATGTAATTTTCTGTGGTGAATTTGTTATACCTATATTTTTTTGTTCTGATTTTGATTATCGTTGACTCCAAATTTTGGATTCTGTTTAGTATATGATGAAAAAAATTAGGCTAATGGATTTGCAGAATTTTATGATAATTTGATGATCACATGCAGTTTTTATGTTCAAGAATCGAAAATTTTGGGTTTTAGAAGTTAAGAGTTAAGTGCGCTGTGTTGAATTCACCTGATTTTGATGTTTGTTCTTTAGCTGTTATGTACATTTAGTGGTTTATGATTTCTTTCGTTGTTTTTTCATGCAAAATGCTAGAAAATTACAAGGATTATTAGCAGGTTATGTCATATTAGTTTTTTCCTTGAAAACAATCACCCTATCTTGGGTTCATTGATCACAAGGGTTTCGCGTTTTGCTTATCTTCCATAGGATAGTTGGTTAGTCTTGAGAAGGTGGCCTTGGCGCCTTGCCATGAAGCTCGATAGGTTGATCCGTGTTGGGTTGAGTTCCAGTTTGGCACTTCATCTTACCAACCTAAGTTATTATTTTTTAAAATACTCTTATCTACTTGGCGTGTGTCTAATGAGATATGAAGGTGTAAGAGATTTGCTTAACAGGATAATAGACTTTGTGAGTTGTGCAGGATTGTGGGTATTTTGGTTGGACTAGTTTGTAAAGTTTCTCTTGCTTCTAATTTTGTTTATTAATCTCCCCCTCCTCTCTATTATTTTGTCTGTTACATTTACATTGCTTTGCTAGTATGAGTGTTTTCTGCCGGATTCTTTTGTTGCTGCTTGATATCATGTTTCTTGTTTGAAGTCGTTAATTTGAAAGTGGCTTTCAGGTTAATAAAATTACTCTAGTGGACCTTAATACTGCGGTAATATTTAATTGTCAAATGGGACGTGGGCGAACAACAACAGGAATGGTGATTGCTACCTTGATTTACCTCAACAGAATTGGAGCCTCTGGTAATTCATACTTCATCTGACTGCTCCTGTTTGCTCTGCCATGTTAGGATCTCTATTTTTTCCATTTCTATCTCCTTTTGGCTAAAATTAGGTAAAATTATATTACTTTTCAGGAAGTAAATAATATCTCAGATGAAGATTTCACCAAATATGAAACAGCGGGAGTTGTACTGAATCTTGAAGCTGCCTTTCCCAAAAAGCATGTTACAAACTCTAAGATAAAAATCTCATCCTTTCGCTGTGTTGGATGTGCTTATTAAGGGTGACCCACTTGTTCTCAAAATTGCCCGATAATATTTTACATAATTAATTATGTACTAATTACTATGTAGTAAATATGCTTGATATCTATAATGATTAGTCATCAACCAAACATATAACCCGCTCGTACTATGTCAGGTTTGGTCATATTATGTTTAAAGAATACTTTGATGAAAAAGAATCCGACTATTAAGTGGAAAAGATGTGAGGTATGTTATTCTAATTTTTTATTATTTTGATGCATTTATATTGATGCTTATTAAAATTAATATGTAATATGACTAATTGTATAATTACCTTTATGAACAAGTGTCCTCGTCAATCCCAAGAATCTCTGGACTGTGGATATTATATACGTCGATATATGCTCGAGAATAGAGAAAAGGCGACAAGTGATTCCTGATAAGGTATCAATTCTTTTAAAACACCATTCACTTGCTTATTTCTCATATCAATTAACAACATATTTCATATCAAAAATTATTTTTAAATAATTTTATTAATGCTTTGTAGTACTTTGGCAGAGTTACAACTGAATTTCCTCAAAATAAGCTTGACGAGTTGAGAGACTTATGGATCAAATACGTGGAGGAATATAAACAAGCGGAAGAAGAGGAATCTGAAGAAAGTGTCGATTTTGATTAGGTGTTAAGCGGGATTAGATAGGTAATTAGTTAGAACAATGAGTTGATTAATTTACTCTGCATATGAGTTGAAAGAAATATGGCTACTTTAGGTATCTTTTGAAGAGTTGATTTTTTGAATCTTCATATACGATATTATTTTGTAATGAATTATGGTATTGCATCAATGAAATTTTTGTCAAGTTATATAATAATTCGAATTTTGCAATGCAAGTGGCCGCCGATTTTGTAGGAAATATATATCAAATAAAAATTATAGGTAAATTAAATAAAGCCACAAGCTAGAATTTTGTCGTTAAAAAATGAGGCAAAGACACCATCTATTCTAATATATGGCCTCTTATATCAAATTAAATATAGTACTTAGGAAGACGAAAGAGACCACCTTTCTATCTAAGTGATTTTTTTTAGAAAGATAAAGAGACCACCTATAAATAATAAGTGGTTTTTTAGTACGACAAAAGAGACCACATTTGTTTTTTATGTGGTTCCTTATCCTTCTTGTTTTTTCCTACTACAATACATAAAAAAACCACTTATTTAAAAAAAATGGTTTCTTCTTTCAATATAACAAACCACCCCTAATAAGTGGTCTTTTACCCCGAGAGACCACTGAGCTAGAGACCACCTCTAAAGTGGTCTCTAAGGTGTTTTTAGGGGGTCTCTTTATGCATTTTTGTAGTAGTGAAATACAATTGATCGAAATAAGCTTAGTGGAATTAGAGTAAGAAAGCAAAGAACAAATGGCTATTATGAGAGAATGAAGGCACTGACACTTAATTAGTTAAACTCACTTAATTACTTAGTCAGACACACTTTGGAACTTATTTAGACTTCAATATTTATAGTGACAAACATATAGAATGTAGGAGTTAAAATCGAGTTCATGTTAAATCCATTAACACATGATGTTCCTTCCCTCAAGGAACACGTTTCTTATCATGTCCCATGATCCCATGATCTCTTTTTGGACGTGGATATGTGTTAGCCACTACTCCTAAAGATTAGGAGTTTCTTGAGCTTTATCCGAAAATCAGTTAATTTGAAAACAGATTTATATTAAAACTGAATTTTAATCTTTAAGAAAATATTATCTTTTAAATAAAATCTTCTTAAAAACCGGATAAATATTTTCCTTAAAAGATTTTCTATTAAAATTGATTTTCTTTTAGATAAAACTGGTTTCCTATTATCTAGGCATGACTTACTCAACTTCATAATTGTACCGTTATGCTACTTCTTCCTTTTATATATCAAGTTCCTTCAACGGATTCGTTTAATGCCATTTAGTTTGTTCATTTCTAAGGAACAAACTCTCATTCTCAAATAAGACTACCAATGATCCTTACCATCCTTACTTTGTTCCTTTTACAATGGAACTAGAAAATAAAAACGTCTTGCTTTTATTCTTCTTGATCCAATGCTGCTCCAGTATCAACTTCAAGAAACATCTTTACTTAGTCTTTGAAATCCTCTCTTGACTTCTTCCTTGACTTCCTATTCTCCTAGTTCCTTTCACTGATACCTCAAAGATCATACACTTAAATAACTCATTAGTTCACTACTTAGTTTGCATCTTTAATTTGTTTCTTTGTCATCATCAAAACTAGGGTTCAACAAAGTACATTATTGATATCAAATGTGCATGGGTAAACATGGAAAGGCAGGAAAAGAAAATAAGAAATGGACAAAGTATATAAAAAATATGTATGTTCTTTGACATATATAGTGTGTGCTCTTTTATCTAAAAAAGTGGTTGAAGTAACTTCATGTTCTTTAAAATGTACGCTACGTTCTCTTCGAATGAAAAATCGCAATCCAAGCTTTGTACGTATAACATACTATACCCTTAACTAGTCTCAATTTCTTTTTTTAGTATTCCAAATTCGAACGCACTATTTCTTTGTAAATTAAACATACCAATGAAATAGACTGATAAATACCTTTTGAAAACACGTGTGTGTAACCTTCAGTGGGAATCAGACCTTGTTCTTTAAAACTGAATTGATCTAAACTAAAACTAAGTGTATTAAACTAAAATAATAATAATAATAATAATAATAATAATAATAATAATAATAATAATAATAATGATATATGATAGTAATATTTAATAAGTACCGCCCTCTATATGTTATTATCTTATTCGTTTGGAGTCTTAACACTATTCACAGTTACAGACGACAACACTCTAAATTTTTCTCAATATATAAGAATAAAAAATATAGTCATGTGGAGTCTTGTTTGATCATCTCAATAAGTACTTTATTAATATTCAATCGTATAATTTATATGTAATTAAAGATGTTTTAGGCTAAAGAAGTGTATGGGAAAAACGCACATAGTCAAAGTAAGTAAAATATTTAAATACATATGGGGTACATTTTAATAATAACAAGATTAATTATAAAGTTGGAATTGAAATGAGCTGAATTTAATTAAACTTAATTAGATAGAACTTATGTGAATAAATTTGAACTTAACTCAACTGAAATTATAAGCTCAAAAGAAAAAGGCCTTAATATGGACTAGAGAGATGTTACGTAGAATTTAGAACACTGTATGGAGTCTTGATGTGTAGTTTTTCAGTTTTTTTTTTGGTGGCGGGCGGGGGAAGGGAGGGGATTGGGCTCCGAACTCATAACATACATTATTACAGTTGTAGAACAGGTTAACGATCTTGAGAAGAGTCCGCCAAAGAGTGGAGTTGGTGTCCGCTGGTGAATAACTGCAAGGAAAGCAAACATAAACTTCCCGCGGCGGGGGGGAGGGATGCGAGGAAACCCCCTCTGACGCTAAAATCAGTACGTAAGGATTTAGAGAGAGAAAGTAGAGAAAGATAAGTTATTTTAGGTGTGAGAGCATATACCTATAGAACAGTACTGGTGGGCTATTTATAGAAGTATTATTCCTGTGTGTTGATGCAAATTCAGTTTGTTGACTTTGCACACAAGTCAATGCACACCCAATAATTTGATATTTATTGAATGCCACAGGAGTCTTAGTCATTAGGGATTACTGGTTTTAATTTGATGGAACCTTGCTAACGTACTTTAATTTAATCTAATTGGTTAAACTACAATGCCTAATTAATTCGGCGAAAAAGCATTAAATCAAACAAGATGCAATAATTAATCTATTAATTAGAGCCAGATATTCCCATTCACATCACAAACTTTCATAATAAGTTTTACAACACATATGAGGATAATCCAAGCTGGACAATTAAAAGGAAACACAAAGATGATTACCTCCATGAGTTCCTACTTAAACTGGAGAATGAACAAACTCGTCACTAGTACATGCTCTAAGTTTAAGAACTAAACTATAACCACATAATGGGGTTGGCTATGCTAGGCTAAGGCTACGCTAGAAAGTAATTTTCAAATTGTTGTGTGTTGTGCTTGTTGTCCTTTGCTTAATCATCTCCCTTGTATTTATACACTAATATGCTGCGTAACTTCCATGCATCTTTGGAGGGAAATGATTTGAATCATCTTTGATTCAAATCATAACTGCCTTTCTGGCACTGAAGTATGCACGTTTCTGCTTATGTAGCCTTCCCCATGATCATATTGTTAATGCTCATTTCTTCACTTTGCTTGACTTCCATCTCCTGAATATTTCAACTAATCCTTGTGGGGTGATTTGCTTAGAACCCACAAATTATTAGCAAAGGTAGACCTTTAATGGTTATAGCCAATATCATCCAAAAATATTTTGAATGTGAATTCTTCCATTGTTCTAAGGTGGTCAAAATATATTTCTCTAGGATTGCTATTGATTGAGAAGAACAATCTTTCATGTATTCCTTCACCTTTTTTCTAGCCATTGTGAAATCCATCAGGCAAATTTGTTCAGGGTGTGATCCTACCGAATACTTTTGTAATAACCAGTAAGGATCTACATCATGGATCATGAG